>NW_025048749.1:0-101085 GCF_018831695.1 Puntigrus tetrazona | reverse complement strand
TGTCAGGTGGTTTCATCTGCTGCTGTGTTCCGAACTCCTGCTGACATCCACAGAATCTTCACCGACTGGAGCAGAGGATCGAACCCTTCACCATCAGCCCGCGATCCTCTGCTCTTTCTGGAGAAAGCGACCAGGAAGCCGTTCCTACGTCCTGTGTCACTCCTGCTCTATACAAAACAACCGGAAGCATTATTAGTCACAGTCTGAGACAATCCAGCGCGTGACTGCTGTGAGTCAGATAAGTGTGTCTCTGGCCTGCTCCAGTGTAACCAGGGTGGCGCTCAATGTCCTCTAAAATCTGCATTGAGATCTGGCGCCGATGCACTAGAGACACCAGCCAATCAGCTGGCGGCACTCTGTTACCACCCACAACACCAGTGTTCAGGGAAGGCCCAGGCTTCCGCGCGCTTCCACCTGGATCTGGGCGTGACCTCTGTCTCTTGCCTGCAGACTGACAGCTCTAGGAAGCGCAGTCTGCTTCTGGAAGTGACCCTCAACGTGCCCTCCTGAGGAAGGAAACAGCCGCACAAAGATGTTGTAGGCGTCACCCGGCCGACAAACCGTATTAGCGGTCCTGCGTGATAGCGCTGCCGCGGAAACCACTCAGGAGGCGTGCTGAAGAGTGCCTGAGAGATTAAACCGAAGACCCCCAGACGTCACCTGAAGGAGCTCCACGAGCTTCGACTGGATCACCGCGGTGAGATCAAACCTTCCACCTTACAAAGTGGAATTGATAAAGCGAGTCTTTCAGCAGATCTCCACAGCCAAGTCCAGCAGCTTGATGTCGTGTGACTCTGCTTGGAGATCAGCAGGTTCTCGGGTTTGGCGATCCGGGTGCAGGACTCGCGACTCGCGATGTTTCAGCGCCGTGACCAGCTGCAGCAGCGCTTTCTTGGCCAGACTCTCCTCCAGGCGTCCGTTCTGCTTGCAGAAAGTGTCCAGATCTTGGCAAAGGAGCGGTGCTCCAGGATCAAGGTGTGTAAGCGTCGAGGAAAGTCTAACCACTCCAGCAGCTGCGGGATGTTGGGGCAGGCAGGAGCCGGGTGACCAGACTCATCAACGCCACCTCCAGCGGCAGCTGATCCTGACCTTCCTGCAGGGTGACGAGCGCTGCGTTATATCCAGCGCTCCAATCAGAGCAAGCAGAGCAACAGATTCACTCTGAACTCGACGACTCAGTCTGGGTATTTCCTCTTTGTTCCTTTAGAGCGTGCTTGATGGCAACCTGTAGACAGATGTAGACCACACGACTAATTATCACAGACCACGTTCACTGACGGCAACATTTCTAACGAGGAGGTGAGAGGAAGTCTTACTGGCAGTCCGTCAGACCTGGGCGGGTCCCTGCATACACACGAGCAGAATCCACCTCGCTCCCAGCAATGGGCCCTTCTATCATACCTTCTGCAACTTTACAAGATCACAAGAAACCTCTTTAGCGGGACCTTACTGCGCGTCTTCAGTGGCGACTCGTTTAGTGATGGTTTAATCTCAGTGCACTCTGGCCTCTGCGGGAGGCGTTTGGCAGCTCTTCTGTATGAGGACGGACCCTCCCATCCTCCCAGCGCACTGCCCTGCGCTCTCTTCCCGTAGAACACGGACACAGAAAACGCAACCAGCTCTGACGGGCTTGGAGGCGTGTATCTGCAGGCAGCTCTTGGCTCAAGAGGCAGAGTTTGGGTTGGTCAGCGGTTTCTGCGAGCGTAACATCCACAGGAAACGCGTCCCAACCTCCTGAGCAGCCGCCTGAGAGACAGACAGCACTTCTGGATCTGGAGGCGGCCAGGGGCAATATTTCACACATCAGACACTTACCAGCCTCTATTAGCAACCTTTTATCATAACCTTAAGCACCAATTGCTTTTACTTCTATTTGCTCTTGAATAGAAAAATTAGAGGACATATCTTCACATTAATTCAGTCAAACATTGTACAACATCATACCATAACATAGCAATAATAAACAAAACACTCACCTTGTCTTTCACTCACCAGAAGCGGCTGACAATCTCTCAAACTCCAAGAAATACAGTAAATAATAATAAAAAAAAATTAGTTGAAGAAAGAAAAGAAGAAAGAAAGAAAGAAAGAAAGAAAGAGAGAAATAAAGAGAAAGAAATAAGAAGAGAATAAAAATCTTCTATGACATTGTACTCTCAGAAATATCCTCCCGCTCTCCTAAAATAAAAGTCTCCTCTCGCTCTGAACTTGGTAGAAAATCACAGTGTCAGTAAATAATCTCCGAAGTCTCTGAAATCGACTCGTCTCTCAACAAACAGATATCGTATGGGTTTGAGTGTTTATGTATTGTAGAATTCATACGTCACAACCACGCGTCGCCGCCAAACTATAGTCACGTGCACGGTGCGCGGTGACGTCGCAAGCGCGTGAGTACAACAACCACGAGCGTGCGCTTTCTTATCGGAGGCGTTGAATCTTATGCACTTTTCATTATTAAATAGCGAGATTTATTAATAAATGTATAAATTACTATATAAAATCAGAGAAGTTACTATGATCTCTGACTAAACTGAAGCAGCGCTATTTTCCCAGCGTATTTAACCGATCACTGTCAGGAGGCCAATCAGTTTTCAGTATCTTGATCGCGATCATCAAACCTGAATGCGTAAACCTGCTTGAATGTTTAAAGAAAAAAATATAAGATATTACTGAAAATATCAAGCATTTGATACAATGATTCATTAGTTTTATTTATTTTATTCATAAAATTTTTCTTATTAAAATCCTCAGGAATGCCTTCCCCTATTGATATATTTAATTTTCTTGAAGCATAGATTTTTTATTGGAACATAAAAAAAAAAAAAAAAATTGTTGACAAAATTCCCTGCTAAATTACAGCGGTTTTCTACAGACAAGCTCTTTTTCACCATTTTTCACCTCTACACTATTTCCATATGCTAAAATAACAACAAGACATATTATTTTAAAACAGATCTTTATTTTATCGTTGGCTCAAAGGAGGTATTCTTTTAGTAAGATGCAAGTAATTTAGTTCATTTCAGTGGGTAATTGTTGTGCGTATACAGGATTTCCTCAGAAAATCCAATCACCTGTGAAACCAGGAGAATTAGTATTTTTTCCAAAGTGTGCACATTTGAAAAACTGTATTTGTTTTAAAGACAACAATATATTAATTAACAATGATTTTAACAAATGCTCTTTGTTCTGTGTCCTTTGCTCTTCTTTATTTGGTTATATCTCTTGTGTTTAAAGAATGAATACTGCCAAATAAATGTTGTATCAAAATGAAGGAAGTGTCTTACAGAACTACTTGTATAGAATTGATTATGCATTGGAAATATTTAAGCTTAACATTTAAGACATTATAGCTGTCAACTTTGGTAAACAAAGAAAACTATTTAGCATCTTTCTTTCTCATTTACTCAAGATTGTTTTGGAAAGGTTTGGAATTGTGCTATTAATAGAAAATGGCAGTTTATGAAAGAAATGTGTATCAACAGTATATGTTACAGTTGCCAAAGGTTTGGAGAATGACATAAATATTGGAAATTGGAAAAGTTGCTGCTTAAGTTTTGTAATAGCAATTTGCATATACTCCAGAATGTTATGAAGAGTGATCAGATGGATTGCATAGTCCTTCTTTGCCATGAAAATGAACTTAAACCTGAAAAAACTTTCCACTGCATTTCATTGCTGTCATTAAACGACCTGCTGAGATCATTTCAGTAAACGCTCTTGTTAACTCAGGTGAGAATGTTGACGCGAGCACAAGGCTGGAGATCATTATGTCAGGCTGATTGGGTTAGAATGACAGACTTGATATGTTAAAAAGGGTGATGCTTGAAATCATCGTTCTTCCATCGTTAACCATGGTGACCTGCAAAGAAAGCGCGTGCAGCCATCATTGCGTTGTATAAAAATGGCTTCACAGGCAAGGATATTGTGGCTACTAAGATGGCACCTTAAATCAACAATTTATAGACTCATCAAGAACTTCAAGGAAAGAGGTTCAATTCTTATTAAGAAGGCTTCAGGGCGTCCAAGAAAGTCCAGCAAGCGCCAGGATCGTCTCCTAAAGAGGATTCAGCTGCAGGATCGGAGAGCCACCAGTGCAGAGCTTTCTCAGGAATGGCAGCAGGCAGGTGTGAGCGCATCTACACGCACAGTGAGAGGCCAGACTTTTTGAAAGATGGCCTGGTGTCAAGAAGGACAGCAAAGAAGCCACTTCTCTCCAAAAAAAACATCAGGGGACAGACTGATCTTTTTGCAAAAAGTATGGTGAATGGACTGCTGAGGACTCAGGCAAAGTCATATTCTCCGATGAAGCCCCTTTCCCCGATTGTTTGGGGCATCTGGAAAAAGGCTTGTCTGGGAGAAGAAAAGGTGAGCGCTACCATCAATCAGTCCTGTGTCATGCCAACAGTAAAGCATCCTGAGACCATTCATGTGAGAGGTTGCTTCTCATCCAAGGAGGGGCTCACTCACAATTTTGCCCAAAAATACAGCCATGAATAAAGAACGGTACCAAAACACCCTCCAACAACTTCTTCCAACAATCCAACAACAGTTTGGTGAAGAACAATGCATTTTGCAGCACGATGGAGCACCGTGCTATAAGGCAAAAGTGATAACTAAGTGGCTGCGGGACCAAAACGTTACAAATTTTGGGTCCATGGCCTGAAACTCCCCAGATTTTAATCCCATTGAGAACTTGTGGTCAATCCTCAAGAGGCGTGGATGGACAAACAAAACCCACTACTTGGCGACAAACTCCCAAGTGAAGTGATTGTATGAAAGAATGGGTTGCTATCAGTCAGGATTTGGCCCAGTTGATTGAGAGCATGCTCAGTCGGAATTTGAGGTCCTGAAAAAGAAGGGCCAACACAGCAAATAATGACTCTTTGCATAAATGTCATGTAATTGTCGATAAAAGCCTTTGAAACTTTCAGTACATCACAGAAACAACTGAAACAAAGATCTAAAAGCAGTTTCACAGCAAACTTTGAAAACTAATATTTGTGTCATTCTCAAACTTTTTAGCCACAACTGTATAATTAATCAGGTTAAGTTCATCAGGTCACCCATTTTGATTGAATGTCGTTTGAGGATGTACTGAATCAATCATGTGACCCTGTATAAGGAGTCAACCATGTGTTTTAACCCTGGAAAAAATTCTACTAATATTATTCTTATTAAACAGTTTATTTACTTATTTATACAAACATACATAAAATAAAAATGTACGTTGTAACCTGTGTGTGTGTGTGTGAGAGTGTATATGTGTGTGTGTGTGTGTGTGTGTGTGTGTGCGGCGTGCTGCTTCAGAGAGATCAAACATATACTTGTGTTGTCTTTCAGTTGTTCTTAAATCATTCGTAATCATTTGTCCTTTATATTATAGAGAGAAAACATGGGGCCAATGATGACGGATGATTTAAATTGATTTAAATGATTTTATTCAAACTGAGCTAACATGTAAAATATGAAGCTAACGTATGAAAGTTATTCCTACGTTTAAAAATAAATGAGAAAAAATCAAGGTGGATATTTCTGAGATGCTGAAACAGCATGAACTATCAATGATTCATCTAAATCAGCTTTAGTAGTACTCCATTAGGTTCATTTATTTACAGTGAAGCTCATTTTGATTGGTTGACTTTCCACTTCCTCTTCAGTGATCATGTGTGCACGGTTCTGGACAGGAGATGAAACGCCTCTCTTCTCTGGACAGGTGACCATTGTCTGAAATCCCTTCATCAGCGAGATCACGAGGGCATGTGGCTCACCAAGAAGCTTCAGAAGACATGAACACTCGTGTCCTACAAAGAGAAGCAGACACATCACAAGTTAAGAGACTCAGACACTGAAACACGGCACATACTGTAAATGAGAACAGAACAGGAAACAGTTTTTGTTGGGTTCAACATGAGAAGGTTGTGTTCTCCTCCATCTACAGGATGGAGATCTGTAGCTCTCGGGCCTCACACACACTGATACTGATAAACATACTAGTGAGTCAACAAACCACTGTTAGCTTGCTGGGATATAGGTGGTTTCATCGGGTACACACACCTGGCCTGAAGTTAACGTCTGGTTTTAATTTTTTGTAGTTTTTTGTTGGAAAAGTGAACACTGCCAGGTATTTATTTTTTAACTTATAAGAGGACAATAATGCAAGAGGAATACCAAATTCTTGTTTTCAATGTAAAAATACTGCAACATTTTCAAAATTCAAAAACAATGGACTTGTAAAAGCCCCCGAAATAATCATTTGTAATGATTAGTGAGGAGTGACTAAGAAAGCGCCTCAGAGCCAGTAAACGCTATGAGAAGAGTGACTGTACATCTTAAAATAGCACCATGCATGGTTGTTTGTCCGCACCGAAACTATCCACTGCGGCCAAAGCACAATAAACTCCTTTTCCAAGACTCTTGGCTTAGGTAAGTGAGGGCTTCTGGGAATCCATGCTCTAGTCTCATGAGATCAAGTTAATAATTTCAGATCTGACAGCATCTAAAATGTTCTGGTGTCACAAGAGGAGGCATACAGTGAGAAGTGTCTGGTTTCCACAGTGAACTTCCCAGGGTAGTAAAGCTCTTCTGTAGGGACGTATGAGAGCTGATGGTGTGAGAGAGTTAGGCTTTATCAACCACTGTGTGATATAATACAAAACCTCAACTCTCCCCAAACCAGAAACTCTCCCCATTAAAGACCAGGTCGTTTAAGAAGGAGTTAAACAGGACAGATGTAACAGTTTGTAATAAAATTTTTACATTCAGTGCCAAGAAGCGTCAGAGCAGTACACTGTATACATAGAGTTATGGAGGACATATTAAGTACTAAAATATCACACCTTGTTGAATTAAATCTAGGTTGTACTCATTTCCGCAATCCTATATTGAAACAAAATGGGCTAATTTTACAGATATTAATAGCATATATTTCTCTGTTTTTATTGAGAATATGTTTAATACCTTAATACTTACTGTCTATTAACTAATAAGAGGTTATTAAACAGACAGTTTACTAAAACTCTAATGACATGTAGCTGAAAAGGTGCTTACTGATCGTGGAATGCCTAAAGTGGACTGTCAAATGTTGTCTAACTCAATGTTTGTAGGTATGTTAAAAGGAATATGGTTCACTGATTATTATTTACTGGATAAATACTTTGTATTCAGCTTCTGGTCAACCAGAAAATTCGTTTTCTTTGAATCAGTGAGCCTGAAAAGACCGGCACCTAAATGGGACACTAATTTATGTTGTTATGAATCCAAACTATAAATCAAGTAATTTCTGTTAAATAATATAAAAACTGTTAAAATATGTCTTTCTAGGCAATTTGTATTCTACTGTATTTGCAAAACCAGTTGCAGGACGTATTGAACTAAATATTTTAGTTTGTTTATTGCTATTTATTTGGTTAATTTCTTTACCCTGATAATTTGCACAGATGTTGTGCAGCCCCACTGCCACAGTTAAAGCACCACATTAAGGCAAACGAAAATATTACTGTTTAAAGGAATTTTACCCAACAAGTAAGATTTTGTTATCATTTACTCATCCTCAAGTAGTTCCAAACTTGTATGAATTTCTTTGTTCTCCCGAACACAAAGGGAGGATATTTTGAAAAAGTATGGAACAAATGGTTTTGGGTCACCATTATTTTTTAGAATTTTTATTTTTTGGGTAAACTTTTCCTTTAAGCATAAAAATGGCTTTATTGATATATTTGTTTTTGCAATTTACATTCTATGCATCCCCTTCTATTAATTTGAATCACTAAGAGATTTTTCTTCTGATTTCTTTCTTATTTTTGGTCCTTTTTTCTGTCCTGATTACAAAAAAAAGTAATACTACTGTGATACAGCGAGATGTACAACTCCTGTTATATACATATTTACACTTTATTGTGGAGAAGCTACACATATTGATCTGTGGGTGGTTTCAGCTGCTGCTGTGTGTTCAGACTCCTGCAGCATCCACACAGAGATCTTCACCGACTGGAGCAGAGGATCCGAACCCTTCACCATCAGCCCATGATCCTCTGCTCTTTCTGGAGGCGACCAGAAGCCGCTCCCTGCACGTCCTGTGTCACTCCTGCTCACCCTATACAAACAACCGGAAGCATTAATCTAGTCTGATCCTAACGAGACAATCCAGCCGTGACTGCTGTGAGTCAGATAAGTGTGTGTCTCTGGCCACCTGCTCAGTGTAACCAGGGGTGGCGCTCAATGTCCTCTAAAGTGGGCGGTCTGACGCCGATGCACTGAGACACCAGCCAATCAGCTGACGGCACTCTGTTACACACAACACAGTGTTCAGGAAGACAGAAGCACACGCTTCACCTGGATCTGACATGACCTCTGTCTCTTGCCTGTGGACAGCTCTCTAGGGAAGCGCAGTCTGCTTCTGAGGTGACCCTCAACGTGCCTCTGAAGGGAAACAGCCGCACAAGATGTTGTAGAGCGTCACCTGACCGACCAAACCAGAGCCGGTCCTGCGTGATAGCGCTGCCACAAAAACCACTCAGGAGGGGCGTACTGAAGAGTGCCTGAGAGACAAAACAAGACCCCAGACGTCACCTGAAGAGGCTCCACAAACAAACACAGATCACCGCAGTGAGATCAAACCCACCTGCAAAGTGTCTGTAGGCCGAGTCTTTCAGCAGATCTCCGGCAGCCAAGTCCAGCAGCTTGATGTCGTGGTGACTCTGTGAGATCAGCAGGTTCTCCGGTTTGACGTCCCGGTGCAGGACTCCATGGCTCTGCAGTGTTTCAGCGCCGTGACCAGCTGCAGCAGCACTTTCTTGGCCAGACTCTCCTCCAGGCGTCCGCCTCTGCTTGCAGAAAGTGTCCAGATCTTGGCAAAGGAACGGGGCGCCCAGGATCAAGGTGTGGCGTCTGGGAAAGTCTAACAACTCCAGCAGCTGCAGGACGCTGGGGCAGGCAGGAGCCGAATTGACCAGACTCATCAACGCCACCTCCAGCGGCAGCTGATCCTGACCTTCCTGCAGGATGAACGCTGCGCTTATATCCAGCGCTCAATCAGAGCAAGCAGAGCAACAGATTCACTCTCAACTCACGACTCTCAGTCTCGGTGTTCCTCTTTACAGACGTGCTTGATGGCAACCTGTAGACAGATGAAGACCACGCTGACTAATTATCACAGACCACGTTCACTGACGGCAACATTTCTAACGAGGGAGGTGAGAGGAAGTCTTACTGGCAGTCCGTCAGACCTGCGGGTCCCAGCATACACCGAGCCGAATCCACCTCGCCCCAGCAGTGGGCCCATCACATACGCTTCTGCAACACACAAGATCACAAGAAACCTCTTTAAACGGGACCTTACTGTAATGTCTTCAGTGACGACTCGTTTAGTGAGTGGTGAGGTGTTTAATCTCAGTGCACTCTGACCTCTGCGGGAGCGTTTGGCAGCTCTTCTGTATGAGGGGACGGACCCTCATCCTCCTGGCTGCCGCCTGCCGCTCTCTCTTCCGTGAGACACGGACACAGAAACGGCCAACTCTGACGGCAGAGGAGCGATGTACCCAGGCAGCTCTTGGCTCAGAGGCAGGTTTGGGTTGGTCAGCGGTTCCTGAGCGTCGTCACCAGAGCCGCGTCTCCCAACCTCCTGAGCAGCCGCTTGAGAGACAGCAGCACTTCTGGATCTGGAGCGGCCCGAGGCTGCAATATTTCACACATCAGACACTTACAGCCTCTATTAGCAACCTTTATCATAACCAAGCACCAATTGCTTTTACTTCTATTTGCTCTTGAATAGAAAATTAGAGGTATATCTTCACATTAATTCAGTCAAACATTGTACAACATCATACCATAACATAGCAATAATAAACAAAACACTCACCTTGTCTTTCACTCATAAGAGCGGCTGACAATCTCTCCAAACTCCAAGAAATACAGTAAATAAAAAAAAATAATAATTAGTTGAAGAAAGAAAGAAAGAAAGAAAGAAAGAAAGAATGAGAGAAATAAAGAGAAAGAAATAAGAAGAGAATAAAAAAACTTCCTTCAAACTGTACTCAAAGGAAATATCCTCCGCTCTCCTAAAATAAAAGTCTCTCTCGTCAACTTGGTCGAAAATCACAGTGTCAGTAAATAATCTCCGAAAGTCTCTGAAATCGCCTGTCTCTCAAAAACAGATATCGATGGGTTTGAGTGTTTATGTGTAGAATTCACGCTGGCAACACGCGTCGCCATAGAAACTATAGTTCACGACATGGTGCGCGCGTGACGTCGCGTCGTGAGTACAACAGCGCGAGCGTGCGCTTTTTATCGGAAGCGTTGAATCTTATGCACTTTTCATTATTAAAAAGCGAGATTTATTAATAAATGTATAAATTACTATATAAATCAGAGAAGTTACTATGATCTCTGACTAAACTGAACGCGCTATTTTCCCACGATTTAACCGATCACTGTCAGGAGGCCAATCAGTTTTCAGTATATCTTCAAAGGCCATCAAACCTGTGCGTAAACCTGCTTGAAAATGAATGTTTAAAGAAAAAATATAAGATATTACTGAAAATATCAAGCATTTGATACAGTGATTCATTAGTTTTATTTATTTTATTCATAATTTTCTTATTAAAATCCTCGAATGCCTTCCTAATGATATATATAATTTTCTTGGAAGCATAGATTTTTTATTGGAACATAATAAAAAAAAAAATTCTGTTGACAAAATTCCTGCTAAATTGGCTGGTTTTCACAGACAAGCTCTTTTCACCATTTTTCACCCCACAACTATTTCATATGAAATAACAAGGGCATATTATTTAAAAACAGATCTTTATTTTATCGTTGGCTCAAAGGAGGTATTCTTTTAGTAAGATGCAAGTAATTTAGTTCATTTCAGTGGGTAATTGTTGTCGATACAGGATTTCTCAGAAAATCCAATCACCTGTGAAACCAGGAGAATTAGCATTTTTTCAAAAGTGTGCACATTTGAAAACTGTATTTGTTTTAAGACAACAATATATTAATTAATACGATTTTAACAAATGCTCTTTGTTCTGTGTCCTTTGCTCTTCTTTATTTGGTTATATCTCTTGTGTTAAAGAATGAATACTGCAAATAAATGTTGTATCAAAATGAAGGAAGTGTCTTACAAACTACTTCATAGAATTGATTACATTTGGAAATATTTAAGCTTAACATTTCGTATAGCTGTCAACTTTGGTAAACAAAAGAAAACTATTTAGCATCTTTCTTTTCTCATTTACTCAAGATTGTTTTGGAAAGGTTTGGAATTGTGTATTAATAGAAAATTGAGTTTATGAAAGAAATGTGTATCAACAGTATATGTACAGTTGTGGCCAAAGGTTTGGAGAATGACATAAATATTGGAAATTGGAAAAGTTGCTGCTTAAGTTTTTGTAATAGCAATTTGCATATACTCCAGAATGTTATGAAGAGTGATCAGATGGATTGCATAGTCCTTCTTTGCCATGAAAATGAACTTAAACCTGAAAAAAACTTTCCACTGCATTTCATTGCTGTCATTAAACGACCTGCTGAGATCATTTCAGTAAACGTCTTGTTAACTCAGGTGAGAATGTTGACGAGCACAAGGCTGGAGATCATTATGTCAGGCTGATTGGGTTAGAATGACAGACTTGACATGTTAAAAGGAGGGTGATGCTTGAAATCATCGTTCTTCCATCGTTAACCATGGTGACCTGCAAAGAAACGCTGCAGCAGCCATCATTATGCTGCATAAAAATGGCTTCACAGGCAAGGATATTGTGGCTACTAAGATGGCACCTAAATCAACAATTTATAGACTCATCAAGAACTTCAAGGAAAGAGGTTCAATTCTTATTAAGAAGGCTTCAGGGCGTCCAAGAAAGTCCAGCAAGCGCCAGGATCGTCTCCTAAAGAGGATTCAGCTGCAGGATCGGAGAGCCACCAGTGCAGAGCTTTCAGGAATGGCAGCAGGCAGGTGTGAGCGCATCTACACGCACAGTGAGGCCAAGACTTTGAAGATGGCCTGGTGTCAAGAAGGACAGCAAAGAAGCCACTTTCTTCCAAAAACATCAGGGACAGACTGATCTTTTGCAAAAAGTATGGTGAATGGACTGCTGAGGACTGGGGCAAAGTCATATTCTCCGATGAAGCCCCTTTCCGATTGTTTGGGGCATCTGGAAAAAGGCTTGTCTGGAGAAGAAAAGGTGAGCGCTACCATCAATCAGTCCTGTGTCATGCCAACAGTAAAGCATCCTGAGACCATTCATGTGAGGTTGCTTCTTCATCCAAGGAGTGGGCTCACTCACAATTTTGCCCAAAAATACAGCCATGAATAAAGAACGGTACCAAAACACCCTCCAACAGCAACTTCTTCCAACAATCCAACAACAGTTTGGTGAAGAACAATGCATTTTGCAGCACGATGGAGCACCGTGCCATAAGGCAAAAGTGATAACTAAGTGGCTCGGGGACCAAAACGTTGAAATTTTGGGTCCATGGCCTGAAACTCCCAGATTTTAATCCCATTGAGAACTTGTGGTCAATCCTCAAGAGGCGGGTGGACAAACAAAACCCACTACTTATGACAAACTCCAAGAAGTGATTATGAAAGAATGGGTTGCTATCAGTCAGGATTTGGCCCAGAAGTTGATTGAGAGCATGCTCAGTCGAATTTCAGAGGTCCTGAAAAAGAAGGGCCAACACAGCAAATAATGACTCTTTGCATAAATGTCATGTAATTGTCGATAAAAGCCTTTGAAACTTTCAGTACATCACAGAAACAACTGAAACAAAGATCTAAAAGCAGTTTCGCAGCAAACTTTGTGAAAACTAATATTTGTGTCATTCTCAAAACTTTTGGCCACAACTGTATAATTAATCAGGATTAAGTTCATCAGGGTCACCCATTTTGATTGAATGTCGTTTTGAGGATGTACTGAATCAATCATGTGACCCTGTATAAGGAGTCAACCATGTGTTTTTTTAACCCTGGAAAAAAATTCTACTAATATTATTCTTATTAAACAGTTTATTTACCATTTATACAAACATACATAAAAAAAAAATGTACGTTGTAGCAACCTGTGTGTGTGAGAGTGTATATATGTGTGTGTGTGTGTGTGTGTGTGTGTGTGTGTGTGTGTGTGCGCGTGCTGCTTCAAGAGATCAAACATATACTTGTGTTGTCTTTCAGTTGTTCTTAAATCATTCGTAATCATTTGTCCTTTATATTATAGAGTGAAAACATGGGGCCAATGATGACGGATGATTTAAATTGATTTAAATGATTTTATTCAAACTGAGCTAACATGTAAAATATGAAGCTAACGTATGAAAGTTATTCCTACGCTTAAAAATAAATGAGAAAAAATCAAGGTGGATATTTCTGAGATGCTGAAACAGCATGAACTATCAATGATTCATCTAAATCAGCTTTAGTAGTACTCCATTAGGTTCATTTATTTACAGTGAAGCTCATTTTGATTGGTTGACTTTCCACTTCCTCTTCAGTGATCATGTGTGCACGGTTCTGGACAGGAGATGAAACGCCTCTCTTCTCTGGACAGGTGACCATTGTCTGGAAATCCCTTCATCAGCGAGATCACGAGGGGCATGTGGCTCACCAAGAAGCTTCTGAAGACATGAACACTACGTGTCCTACAAAGAGAAGCAGACACATCACAAGTTAAGAGACTCAGACACTGAAACACGGCACATACTGTACAATGAGAACAGAACAGGAAACGGTTTTTGTTGGGTTCAACATGAGAAGGTTGTGTTCTCCTCCATCTACAGGATGGAGATCTGTAGCTCTCGGGCCTCACACACACTGATACTGATAAACATACTAGTGAGTCAACAAACCACTGTTAGCTTGCTGGGATATAGGTGGTTTCATCGGCTACACACACCTGGCCTGAAGTTAACGTCGGGTTTTAATTTTTTTGTAGTTTTTTGTTGGAACAGTGAACACTGCCAGGGTATTTATTTTTTAACTTATAAGAGGACAATAATGCAAGAGGAATACCAAATTCTTGTTTTCAATGTAAAAATACTGCAACATTTTCAAAAATTCAAAAACAATGGACTTGTAAAAGCTCCCAAATAATCATTTGTAATGATTAGTGAGGAGTGACCAAGAAAGCGTCTCAGAGCCAGTAAACGCTATGAGAAGAGTGACTGTACATCTTAAAATAGCACCATGCATGGTTGTTTGTCCGCACCGAAACTATCCACTGCGGCCAAAGCACAATAAACTCCTTTTCCAAGACTCTTGGCTTAAGTAAGTGAGGGCTTCTGGGAATCCATGCTCTAGTCTCATGAGATCAAGTTAATAATTTCAGATCTGACAGCATCTAAAATGTTCTGGTGTCACAAGAGGAGGCATACAGTGAGAAGTGTCTGGTTTCCACAGTGAACTTCAGGGTAGTAAAGCTCTTCTGTAGGGACGTATGAGAGCTGATGGTGTGAGAGAGTTAGGCTTTATCAACCACTGTGTGATATAATACAAAACCTCAACTCTCCCCAAACCAGAAACTCTCCCCATTAAAGACCAGGTCGTTTAAGAAGGAGTTAAACAGGACAGATGTAACAGTTTGTAATAAAATTTTACATTCAGTGCCAAGAAGCGTCAGAGCAGTACACTGTATACATAGAGTTATGGAGGACATATTAAGTACTAAAATATCACACCTTGTTGAATTAAATCTAGGTTGTACTCATTTCCGCAATCCTATATTGAAACAAAATGGGCTAATTTTACAGATATTAATAGCATATATTTCTCTGTTTTTATTGAGAATATGTTTAATACCTTAATACTTACCGTCTATTAACTAATAAGAGGTTATTAAACAGACAGTTTACTAAAACTCTAATGACATGTAGCTGAAAAGGTGCTTACTGATCGTGGAATGCCTAAAGTGGACTGTCAAATGTTGTCTAACTCAATGTTTGTAGGTATGTTAAAAGGAATATGGTTCACTGATTATTATTTACTGGATAAATACTTTGTATTCAGCTTCTGGTCAACCAGAAAATTCGTTTTCTTTGAATCAGTGAGCCTGAAAAGACCGGGCACCTAAATGGGACACTAATTTATGTTGTTATGAATCCAAACTATAAATCAAGTAATTTCTGTTAAATAATATAAAAAACTGTTAAAATATGTCTTTCTAGGCAATTTGTATTCTACTGTATTTGCAAAACCAGTTGCAGGACGTATTGAACTAAATATTTTAGTTTGTTTATTGCTATTTATTTGGTTAATTTCTTTACCCTGATAATTTGCACAGATGTTGTGCAGCCCCACTGCCACAGTTAAAGCACCACGGTAAGGCAAACGAAAATATTACTGTTTAAAGGAATTTTACCCAACAAGTAAGATTTTGTTATCATTTACTCATCCTCAAGTAGTTCCAAACTTGTATGAATTTCTTTGTTCTCCCGAACACAAAGGAGGATATTTTGAAAAAAGTATGGAACAATGGTTTTGGGTCACCATTATTTTTTTAGAATTTTTATTTTTGGGTAAACTTTTCCTTTAAGCATAAAAATGGCTTTATTGATATATTTGTTTTTGCAATTTACATTCTATGCATCCCCTTCTATT
The DNA here is from genome assembly GCF_018831695.1 of Puntigrus tetrazona. NCBI lineage: Eukaryota > Metazoa > Chordata > Actinopteri > Cypriniformes > Cyprinidae > Puntigrus > Puntigrus tetrazona. The sequence goes on along the minus strand of NW_025048749.1, from coordinate 85,496 downwards.
AATTTGAATCACTAAGAGATTTTTCTTCTGATTTCTTTCTTATTTTTGGTCCTTTTTCCTGTCCTGATTACAAAAAAAGTAATACTACTGTGATACAGCGAGATGTACAACTCCTGTTATATACATATTTACACTTTATTGTGGAGAAGCTACACATATTGATCTCTGGGTGGTTTCAGCTGCTGCTGTGTGTTCAGACTCCTGCAGCATCCACACAGAGATCTTCACCGACTGGAGCAGAGGATCCGAACCTTCACCATCAGCCCATGATCCTCTGCTCTTTCTGGAGGCGACCAGGAAGCCGTTCCCTGCACATCCTGTGTCACTCCTGCTCACCCTATACAAACAACCGGAAGCATTAATCTAGTCTGATCCTAACGAGACAATCCAGCCGTGACTGCTGTGAGTCAGATAAGTGTGTGTCTCTGGCCACCTGCTCAGTGTAACCAGGGGTGGCGCTCAATGTCCTCTAAAGTAAGCCGGTCTGACGCCGATGCACTGAGACACCAGCCAATCAGCTGACGGCACTCTGTTACACACAACACAGTGTTCAGGAAGACAGAAGCACACGCTTCACCTGGATCTGGACGTGACCTCTGTCTCTTGCCTGTGGACAGCTCTCTAGGGAAGCGCAGTCTGCTTCTGGAGGTGACTCTCAACGTGCCTCTGAAGGGGAAACAGCCGCACAAGATGTTGTAGAGCGTCACCCCGACCGACCAAACCGTGAGCCGGTCCTGCGTGATAGCGCTGCCGCGAAACCACTCAGGAGGGCGTACTGAAGAGTGCCTGAGAGACAAAACAAGACCCCAGAGACGTCACCTGAAGAGGCTCCACAAACAAACACAGATCACCGCAGTGAGATCAAACCCACCTGCAAAGTGTCTATAGGCCGAGTCTTTCAGCAGATCTCCACAGCCGAAGTCCAGCAGCTTGATGTCGTGTGACTCTGTGGAGATCAGCAGGTTCTCCGGTTTGACGCCCCGGTGCAGGACTCCGCGGCTCTCGCAGTGTTTCAGCGCCCGTGACCAGCTGCAGCAGCACTTTCTTGGCCAGACTCTCCTCCAGGAGTCCGTTCTGCTTGCAGAAAGTGTCCAGATCTTGGCAAGGAACGGGACGCTCCAGGATCAAGGTGTAGCGTCTGGGAAAGTTTAACCACCCAGCAGCTGCAGGACGTTGGGGCAGGCAGGAGCCGAATTGACCAGACTCATCAACGCCACCTCCAGCGGCAGCTGATCCTGACCTTCCTGCAGGACCTAACGCTGCGTTATATCCAGCGCTCAATCAGAGCAAGCAGAGCAACAGATTCACTCTGAACTCACGACTCTCAGTCTCGGTGTTCCTCTTTACAGACGTGCTTGATGGCAACCTGTAGACAGATGAAGACCACGCTGACTAATTATCACAGACCACGCTCACTGACGGCAACATTTCTAACGAGGAGGTGAGAGGAAGTCTTACTGGCAGTCCGTCAGACCTGCGCGGGTCCCAGCATACACCGAGCCGAATCCACCTCGCCCCAGCAATGGGCCCTTCACATACGCTTCTGCAACACACAAGATCACAAGAAACCTCTTTAAACGGGACCTTACTGTAACGTCTTCAGTGACGACTCGTTTAGTGAGTGGTTTAATCTCAGTGCACTCTGACCTCTGCGGGAGCGTTTGGCAGCTCTTCTGTATGAGGGGGACGGACCCTCATCCTCCTGGCTGCCGCTCTGCCGCTTCCTCTTCCCGTGAGACACGGACACAGAAACGGCCAACTCTGACGGCAGAGGAGCGATGTACCCAGGCAGCTCTTGGCTCAGAGGCAGGTTTGGGTTGGTCAGCGGTTCCTGAGCGTCGTCACCAGAGCCGCGTCTCCCAACCTCCTGAGCAGCCGCCTGAGAGACAGCAGCACTTCTGGATCTGGAACGGCCCGAGGCTGCAATATTTCACACATCAGACACTTACAGCCTCTATTAGCAACCTTTATCATAACCAAGCACCAATTGCTTTTACTTCTATTTGCTCTTGAATAGAAAATTAGAGGCATATCTTCACATTAATTCAGTCAAACATTGTACAACATCATACCATAACATAGCTGTTAGAGTTATGTATTGACATTTTGCAACTTTGATCCTTCAGTTACAGCTTCCATCGGGTGCCAGGCTTTGTCAGCCTGATGAGAACGGAATGTTGGAGTTAAATGTTGACAGTTATGCACCTGTGGCCTTTTAGTTTCAGTTTGATCCTTGGTCGTGACATGGCCTCTGTATAATACTGATAGGGCCACCGGAAGAATCTGAAGGAGTGAAGATTCTGACGCACAAGAAATGTGGCCAATTGTTTTCATTTACTGTATCTTGTCTTTTTCCTCTATAAATAAAGCAACTTGCAATCTGAGCTTCGGAGGCAAAAGGGAGGTTAAGGAGAAACCTGTTTCTCTCCCGCTTGCAATCGACAGCGCAATCCTTGCAAGCTTTAAAATCCAGAAACTTGTCTTGTGTTTTATTTCGCCTTGAGTTGATCCTTCCTGGTAAAGAGCCGTTTGAGTGAAATAGTCTCAACATTTACTTGGTCCTTCGAGCCGGATCCCAACACGACAGAGCGGAGGAGGAGAGGACGAAGAGGAGCTGAGAGACAGTCTCTGGATCCAGAGCCAGGCAATAGCTGCCTGCAAAAATCCACCCGCGTGAATTCGAGGGGGGTCGGTGATTCTTCGTCTGGAAAAATCAACTTCTCCGGGCTGTCTGACGGGAGCCGTTGGAAGGACAACTCAACGCACTGATCAGGTGATATACCGGTATTGTTTTTTTTATGGGTGAAGTGTGTGGATGAGACTGCAGTATAATAGGTACCGGCTCGAGCGTACCCGTTGATTTGCCTGCTAAGGCGAAGGATCTGGATCGACTCGGAGCCTAGGTTACTAGCTGCTAGCCCGAGCGTACCCGTTGATTTGCCTGTAAAGGTGAAGGATCTGGATCGACTCCGGTAGCACAGTGATCAGGTTACTAGCTGCTGCGAGCGCACCGCTGATTTGCCTGTAAAGGTGAAGGATCTGGATCGACTCCTCGAGGGTAGCACAGTAATCTCGACAGAAGAATCTGTCGACCAATTGTCTAGGACATTGGTTTGTCGACAAAAGGTTGTTCTAAGCGCGCATTGTATGAATGGTATGAATGTGTTGTATGAACGTCATTGTGAATCACTAGGATTTGCGGTGAATAAGGTGGTTGTTGTGGTTTAGGAATAACACAAACTGATATTTTTCCCCACTAGAAGGGGAGTTGTGTTGTTCAAACATAAAATTTATATTGGGTTTGAGTCAAAATTGAAAAGTTGGTTTGTTCAGACGGCTGTATCCGCAGATAAATTAGTGTCTGTAGAAGCTTGGTACAGTGGACGATCTGATCAGACGTGTGACTAATCGTTGACTCTTACCAAAAAGCAAAAATGGGTGCAGGAAAAAGTAAATTGAAGGGAGATCCAAAGTTTATGCATACATATTCGGCAGACAGTGTGCGATATCTCAATGAGTGGAATAAAAAATATGATTTCAGTGGTAAATTAGTCAAAAGGGACTGCACTCTCTTAATAAACAAAATAAAAGTTGATTTATCCTTAGCAAAGGGAAAAAAGGTTGATCTGTTGAAACTCCAATTAATTGAAGCGACGAAGTGGCAAGAGCAGGCTGATAAAAGACAGGTGGAAGTCGAAGAGAAAAAGAGACAGAAAAACATGACCAATCCAAGAAAACTGAATTCAGTCCCCCTCGTACTAGACGAAATACACCCTATGCCGAAGTAGTTGCCCCGATAGAGAGAATTAGGGAAGAAAAAGAGCATAACAAAGACCCCTTGAACCCCTCACACCCTTCATCAGAATCAAGTTCCGTTTTTCCAGCCATCCAAGTGGCCAATCCACATTACGGTGTAGAGGGTGATCGCAATAGATACCTTAATGTGTATCGCCCATGGTCAGACCAAGACATTAAAGAGGCAGCAGGGGCACTTGGTCCGCTTGAAAATACCGCTGCATGGATAGACAATTTTAACCAACTGATACGCACGTATCGTTTAAATGGCCAAGAGATTGACAGAGTTGCGGGATTGGCTCTTAAATACAAATATGGCCTGGTTAGGGATAATTTCACGGGTCTAGACGCGAATAAGGAGCCGTTAGCTTATGATGGAGAGGCATTGAAAAATGCAGTAGACGCATTGACAGGGAGAATTGAAAAAACCCTTGGAACGCGCCCAGATTACTCTAGTATATCACAGTGTACACAGAAAGATGGAGAAGATGTGCAGGAATACAGAGCACGTCTGGAAGAAGTTTTTAGGGGTAACAGTGGGATTCAGTATAGTGCCGAGGAGGCTAGTCCATACCAACAGCAATTAAAACAAGCACTCCTTTCAGGATTCAATCCCCAGTTGACAAACTACATAAAAAAATATGATATAACTTGGTCCGCCGACTCAGTGAATAGCATAATGACTTATGCCAAACATGGACAGGGATTGTTGAAAAATAAAAAAGAAAAAGCAGACAGGGCCCATACTTTCGCTGCACTCACTGCCCTCTCCCAAGGCGGGGCCTCACGTGGTGCAGACACTTATTCTAATCGGAGAGGAAGAGGGGGGGAGGAAAGCAGCACGTGGTCGAGGTAAAGAGAGAGAGTTGTCGAAACTGGCACGCGATGACAGAGAATATGATAGGTGTTTTAATTGCCACAAGGAAGGCCATTATAGCCGAGACTGCCCAGAACCGCTAAAGCCCAGAACACAGGGTAGAAGCCCAGAGGAAAGCCAAAGACCAGCCCCATATAATGATCAATTATGACTAGGTGAGACCAATAATGACCCCCTAGATGACCCAGAAAATGACTCCGATCTAGGCGAGACTGATAATGACCCCAAAACTGACCTAGACTTGCAGAGCAGTATCGAAGCCTTTTTAGCTTTGTCAGGAAATACTCGCTTACCCGAACGAGAGCTAATAGTGAATGGAACCTGAGTGAAATTTCTCTGTGACTCTGGGGCAGACAGAACAGTATTACATGACAGAATTCCAGGATTGCAGCCTAGCTCTAAAAAGATATATGTAAAATCAGCCAATGGGCTGGTAACAGAGAATAAGTTTTCTCAACCAACCACCATTAACGATCCAAAAACGGGCCTCAGCACAGACACAGAAGTAGTGTTATGTCCAGGTTGTCCAGTAAACCTCCTGGGTAGGGATCTCATGTCCCCACTTCAAATTTCCATACACCCACTGAAAACAGGCATGGTTGCTATAGGGAAGGATGAGGAAGTGCCCACATACCCAGTGCAGTGTTTAAAAGAGCCCAATTACTACTGGTCTTTAGATTTCCCATCAAGATCCAGGAAGATAGGGAAGACTCTGCTAGATTTGTTACCAAAACCAACACCCCCAAAAACAGAAGTTAAAACTGACAGGGACCTACATGTGACTATGTATTACAAGCGAGACCCAGGGCCCGACCCAGCCTACTCAGCAAGATTTTCGAGGCTAGGGCCTCAGCACGTGACATTGAGCACACTATACACAGACAGAAAAGGAAATGCTGTTTGCTCTGTGAAACTTTACAGCGAGGCACAGCGACTTTTTGAAGGTCAAGGCAGACCGCCACATGTATCTTTGTCCAAAACAGATAACATGAAGTGGGAAGTGTTGCCAAAACTGATAGAGCAAGGACAGCTAGACAGATGGTCAGACAATGGGGATGGGTGGGAAGTGAATGAGAGGCGCTCTCTCTATTCCAAAACAATGAACTGGATGTGTATACTTACCCCCAGAGCCCATTTGACTGAAGACACAATATGACATTCTTTAGCCGCTGTTGAGATAGATCCTTTTCTCAAAGCAGTGCCAGATAAATTTTGGTCAAAAGGGAAGACAGACGTAGGGCTAATGACGACAGCATCACCCGTGGTTATAAAGCCAAAAACAAACTATAGGCCCCGCATAAAGCAATATCCCCTAAGCCAGATGCACAGGAAGGCATAAAACCAGTTATTGAAGAAATGATAAAGGCAGGTATAATAGTTGAAGCCCCCGAGGCCCACTGTAACACGCCGATTTTTCCTGTCAGGAAAGCAGACTCCCAGAGCTGGAGGATGATTCAAGATTTAAGAACTGTAAATCAAGCTGTAGAGAGCAGGGCCCCCTGTGTGCCAGATCCACACACATTGTTGAATCAGTTAAAACCTGAAATGAAATGGTTTACGGTAGTGGATTTAAGCAATGCATTTTTCTCCATACCAGTACATAAAGACTCACAGGGGTGGTTTGGGTTTACTTACAAATGTAAAAAATACACTTACACCCGCCTTCCTCAGGGATTTGTTGATAGCCCGACAATCTTTTCATCAGAACTAATGAGCTGTCTGTCACCCCTCACAGTTCCAACCCACAGTCAGGTTTTAGTTTATGTCGATGACATATTGATTGCCTCAGACACACAAGAGCACAACAAAGAAGCTGCTGTAAAAGTGTTTCAGCATTTAGCAGCGACAGGGAACAAAGCTTCTTTAGCCAAACTGCAATGGGCAAAACAGGAAGTGATGAGAGCTGTATGTGCAGCAGCCCTGGCCGTCCAGGCATCAGCTGAAGTAGTGTTGTTTCATAAACTCACACTATTGGTCCCACACTCAGTCGACGCACTATTAACTGAAACAAAAATGTCATTTTTATCACCAGCAAGACATTTAGCTGTCATGTCCATTTTAATGTCACAGCCACATCTCACCATCAAAAGATGTACGACATTAAACCCATCTTCTCTGTTGCCAACCTGTAATGACGGCACACCACACTGTTGTTTGACCAGCACAGAACAGAATTGCAAGCCTAGGCCCGACTTGAGAGATGTTCCATTAACTGAGGGAGAGACACTGTTTGTAGATGGCTCATGCTCTAAAAATAGTCAAGGTGAAAATCAATGTGGTTATGCTGTTGTGTCAGAAAAAGAGATAGTGACTGCAGGGAAACTGCCCTCTCATTACTCAGCCCAGGCAGCCGAAGTTATAGCGTTAACAAAAGCGTGCCAAGTATCGCGAGAAAAAGACGTCACAATCTACACAGATAGCCAATATGCATTTTCTACTTTACACCATTTTGCGGCACAATGGGAGCGAAGGGGCATGAAAACTGCTAATGGTCAAAGCGTGAAACACGCCGCCCTCCTTACAGACTTATTAAAAGCCATTCAACTCCCTCGTAAAATTGCAGTGTGTAAATGCGCCGCACACACAAAGGGTACTGACCTAGTTTCACTTGGCAATGCAAAGGCAGATGAAGCAGCTAAGCAAGCTGCACAAGGGAAGCTAGAGATATGTGAAATACATAAAGTAACATCAGTAGAAACTCCATTAGACATGTCAGTAATATCAGACATGCAAAAACAAGCACCAGCGTCTGAGAAACAAATGTGGTTAACAAAAGGAGCACAATTGTCAGATGACACATACAGACGTGAAGGCAAACTGTGCCTTCCACGAAGTTTGTACAAAACAGCAGCAATCTTGACACATGGGCAAGCACATATGTCAACAGGAGGGATGGTGCATAGGGTAGAACAGTACTTTTATGCACCAGGCTTTAATAACTACTCAAAAAATTTTTGTAAATCTTGTTTGATCTGCTGTAAGCATAACTCACAGGGAAACTGCAGGCCTAAGAGAGGTCAATTTCCAAAGCCAGACTACCCTTTTCAGTTTATCCACATGGATTTTATTGAACTGACACCTTGCCAACAGTACAAATACTGTTTGGTGCTGGTAGATCCATTTTCCAAATGGGTTGAAATAGTGCCCAGTAAACATGCTGATGCACTAACGGTGGCTAAAGCTTTGTGTAAGACAATCATCCCAGAACATGGAGTACCTCAGAGACTGTACAGTGATAATGGACCACATTTTGTGAATGATGTAGTCTCTCAGATGTCCATTAATTTAGGCATAGAGCTCAAAAACCATTGTTCTTATCACCCACAGAGTGCAGGATTGGTTGAGAGAACTAATGGCACCGTTAAACTCAGATTGAGGAAAACAATGGAGCAGACAGGCAGAAATTGGGTTGAATGTTTGACGTTGGTCAAAATGTATATGAGAATCACGCCCACTGACAAAGCACTAACACCTTTTGAAATACTGTATGGTAGACCGTTCAGTTTACCGCTGTGTGATGATGTGTGTGAGAAACCACAAGAGCAGCATACACTAGCAGAATGGATGAACAAAATGTTGAAATTTAAAGATGTTGTGAGTGCAAATGACCTGCCAGCCGTTCCTCTGTCTACACAGGAAACCCGAGTGAAACCTGGAGATACCATCCTGATCAAAGCTGTAAAGAGGAAAAACTGGACCTCGCCCAAGTGGGAAGGACCTTTCACCGTGGTGCTGACTACCCCAACTGCCTTAAAGATCGCTGAGAGGTCTACGTGGATTCATCAGAGCCACTGTAAAAAGGTCACAGAGTTTCCTGCCTAAAACGCACGAGTAGCACGGGTGTGAAGTCCGGTTACAAAGGGTGGTGAAGGCAATAGGCCTCGCTGGTCTCAACCCGGTGAAGAAACCAACAGAGCCCTACTCATTTTTTAGCATGGCGTGGAAAAAGATCACCTTTGTGGCAGTAGCAGTCCTGGTGGGGGTCCTGCTGTGGATGGATGCGGAGGAAAGAGAGACAATTGCAGCGGAGCGGAAAGAGGTGAAATTTGACTGGTTCACAGAACAACATGAACTAAAAACTCAGTTTGACTTAAACATGTGGTACGCTTATGCAAAGTTCCTAGCGAATAGCACAAATTCAACCAACTGCTATGTCTGTACTAAAATGCCAGCAGCAAGCAGGAACCCGCGCATGGTTCCTAGACCGTATAGAAATGTTTCGACATTGTTTCCTGAAACACTTGTATCAGCTTACAGCTCTGCTTATTTGAATTCCACTAAGAACAACAAACTGCCTGCACCTGTGAATATGAGCACATTGACTTTCAAAAACTTGTTAATACTCAACACCACAGGGGAAGAGAAACTGTGTGGACCGGTGCACGTAGAAGCAGGGTCCGCTTTTACCTGTTATGAGAATCGAGAGACACTAGGTGGCGCTCCAGAGCAAGCAATGGGAGATGTCCCCTCTGCATACTGTAATCAGACATTTACAGCGTGTGTAGCAGGTAAACATAATGGAATTAATCCTACACTGACAATTTGCAAGTCATATTTTACAGTTCCTGACGTCATGGGAACCACGCCGCAGTCAACACATGTATGGTTATGTGGCTACAATGTTTATTCCAATCTACCTGCGAGGTGGACCGGACGATGTGCCCCTGTCCTGCTGACAGATCATTCCTACATCGTAAGTGCACATCCTAGCAAAGTAAGACTGAGAAAAAGGTCTTTTGAGAGACATGACTCTATCTGGGGGACGGACGTTCCCAAAGACCACAAGCTATGGACTGATGGAGAGAAAGTTTTACTGGCCCTTTTTCCATGGGATGGGGTTGGTAAACTAATGTTACGCATGGAGACGGTGGACTACCGTTTTGGTTTGTTCGTGAATAACACCATAGCCGCCATAAAAGGAGTACAGGCAGAGCTGAGAGCGCTGAGACAAATGGAGCTTCAAGACAGACTGGTATTAGATCAACTCACAGCCTCAACAGGAGGAGTGTGCGCAATAGTTGGAACATCATGTTGCACGTTTATACCGGACAATGATGCGGACGGAGGAGTAATCGAACAAGCAATAGCCAACCTCACTGCATTGAGAGATGCCATGGAGAAAGACAGCATAACAACTCAAGGACTGCTATCCTGGCTGTTCAGTGGGGGATGGTGGAATGTGCTGTTGAAAATGTTCACACCAGTAATTGCAGTTTTAAGTTTGCTGTGTTTGTGCATGATCTGTGTTTTACCATGTTTAAGGGCAATGATTACTAAAATGATTAGCCAGACATTTCTCAGTTTTACCATGCTTCTCCACCAAGAGAGAACTGGAGAGCTTTAAGTATCATGTATGAAGTCTCAGTTAAAACCACAGCTGTGACATGGCTGAGTGCTGATGTTTATGATACAAAAGGTACACTGATAAGCTACAGTAGCCGTGCTGAGAACAAGAGGCACTGTTTTATTTCATTCTTCCTTTTCAGTTTATTTTCACATTTTCCTGCTATGCTCATGTTTTAAATTTTATATTGTATTCATTATGATTAAGATGCAAGCCTTACAGGTGATCGCCCAGGTAACATTTTGGGGGTCGGTTGGGAATTTTTCCTCAGATACTGGGGTTTTCGCCCAACCTTGCTGTTTAAAGTAAGCATCGATTATTTAATCAAGTAATCAGTAGAGATGTAGGTTAATATGCATATGCTTTATTATGTTATTTTTCAGGTGCTAAACGTCAAAGAGGAGGGAGATGTTAGAGTTATGTATTGACATTTTGCAACTTTGATCCTTCAGTTACAGCTTCCATCGGGTGCCAGGCTTTGTCAGCCTGATGAGAACGGAATGTTGGAGTTAAATGTTGACAGTTATGCACCTGTGGCCTTTTAGTTTCAGTTTGATCCTTGGTCGTGACATGGCCTCTGTATAATACTGATAGGGCCACCGGAAGAATCTGAAGGAGTGAAGATTCTGACGCACAAGAAATGTGGCCAATTGTTTTCATTTACTGTATCTTGTCTTTTTCCTCTATAAATAAAGCAACTTGCAATCTGAGCTTCGGAGGCAAAAGGGAGGTTAAGGAGAAACCTGTTTCTCTCCCGCTTGCAATCGACAGCGCAATCCTTGCAAGCTTTAAAATCCAGAAACTTGTCTTGTGTTTTATTTCGCCTTGAGTTGATCCTTCCTGGTAAAGAGCCGTTTGAGTGAAATAGTCTCAACAATAGCAATAATAAACAAAACACTCACCTTGTCTTTCACTCATAAGAGCGGCTGACAATCTCTCCAAACTCCAAGAAATACAGTAAATAAAAAAAAATAATAATTAGTTGAAGAAAGAAAGAAAGAAAGAAAGAAAGAAAGAAAGAAAGAAAGAATGAGAGAAATAAAGAGAAAGAAATAAGAAGAGAATAAAAAACTTCCTTCAAACTGTACTCAAAGGAAATATCCTCCGCTCTCCTAAAATAAAAGTCTCCTCTCGCAACTTGGTCGAAAATCACAGTGTCAGTAAATAATCTCCGAAAGTCTCTGAAATCGCCTCGTCTCTCAAAAACAGATATCGATGGGTTTGAGTGTTTATGTGTAGAATTCACGTCATAACACGCCGTCGCCATAGAAACTATAGTTCACGCGTATATGTAGTGCGCGTGGCGTTGCGTGTGTGAGTACAACAGCGCGAGTGTACGCTTTTATCGGAAGCGTTGAATCTTATGCACTTTTCATTATTAAATAGCGAGATTTATTAATAAATGTATAAATTAGTATAAATCAGAGATGTTACTATGATCTCTGGTTAAAGTCAATGCTCTATTTTCCCGCGTATTTAACCGATCACTGTCAGGAGACCAATCACCTTTCAGTATCTTCGGTGCTGAAAGTGGGCTCACTCACAATTTTGCTAAAAAATACACAGCCATGAATAAAGAATAGTACCAAAACACCCTGCAGCAGCAACTTCTTCCAACAATCCAACAACAGTTTGGTGAAGCGCAGCTTGGTGATACACAACAAATTGAGAATCTAACAGAATGCATAGTCAATATAAAAAACTAGATGACGAGTAACTTCCTAATGCTAAATTCTGAAAAAACTGCTAATAATTGGACCTAAAAACCCCACATATAATAAGCTAGAACACAGTTTATCACTTTATGGCTGCTCTGTTAATTCTTCATCATCAGTTAGGAACCTAGGTGTGCCGCTTGACAGCAATCTTTCCTTCGAAAACCATGATTGCAGCGTCTGTAAAACTGCTTTTTTCCATCTTAAAAATATATCTAAATTACAACCTATGCTTTCAACCTCTAATGCAGAAATATTAATTAATGCGAGGATTGAACCTCGAGGTTAAATTATTGTAATGCTTTATTGGGTGGTTGTTCTGCACGCTTGATGAACAAACTTCAGCTAGTCCAAAACTCAGCAGCTAGAGTCCTTACTAGACCTAAGAAGTATGATCATATTAGCCCGGTTCTGTCAACACTGCACTGGCTCCCTATCAAACATCGGATAGATTTTAAATTTAAATTTACCTATAAAGCCCTGAACGGTTCAGCTCCTCAATACTTGAGCGAGCTCTTATCACATTATAGTCCTGCATGTCCGCTGCGTTCTCAAAACTCTGGCCATTTGATAATACCTAGAATATCAAAATCAACTGCGGGCGGCAGATCCTTTTCCTATCTAGCACCTAAACTCTGGAACAATCTCCCTAACTCTGTTCGGGAAGCAGACACACTCTGCCAGTTTAAATCTAGATTAAAGACACATCTTTTTAACTTAGCCTACACATAACAGACCAACACACTTTTTATTATTCAAATCCGTTAAAGGATTTTTAGGCTGCATTACTTAGATTAGCTGGAACCGGGAACACTACTCCTAAAATACGATGTACTTGTGATATCGTAAAAAGAAGGGCATCTACGCTAATATTAGTCCTGTTTCTATCTTAATCTGTTTTCACAGTTTGTATCCAGACTAGATGGTAGATCAACCCAGAGATTATGTTCATCAGAGACCAGAATGTCTCCAGGTTACGGATGTAACCATGGTTCCTCTAGGGAATGAGGCGCTGCGTCACAAACGCTTTGAGAACGCCTTCAACGTGAGCCGCTCTGAACCACGTGTGTGAAATCTGTCCAATGGAGGGAGCGGCGTCAAGGGCGAGATGGCGTTACCGACCAGGAAGTATAAAGACACGCTCTGTGAGGCGGCGCCAGCCTCTGTAGTGAAGTGGCGCCGACAGGGTTGCGGGAAGTATGGCATCTGGACGCAGCGTCGTTCCCTAGAGGAACCATGGTTACATCCGTAACCTGAGACGTTCCTCTTCAGGAACTCTAGCTGCTTCACAAACGCTTTGGGAATGAGATGCCCACGCTGCCATAATTCCAAGGCCCTGCCTGAAAAGGGGTCCTCAGACCACCCATCAGGATAAGACCAAGGAGCCAGGGGCGGCCCTCATGTCTAGATTGTAAAATCGGGCAAAAGTGGAGGGCGTGGAACATCCCGCAGCGTTGCAGATGTCCCCGTGGGGGACACCGCTAAGATAGGCATTGGAGGCCGCCATACCCCTAGATGAATGCGCTCTGACCCCGAGAGGGCATGGGAGTGCAGAGGCCTCATAGGCCAGGTGGATAGCCTCAACTATCCACTTGCTAATACTCCGCTTAGCAGCAGCGCCACCCCTGTTCAAATGATAATTGGTCCGACCTCCGCAGAGACGCAGTTCTGCGCACATAAGTGTCCAGTGCTCGCACTGACAATCGTGCCCACATTGTGGTCGAATCCCACACCACGCCTAGGTATGTGGTCCTCTGAGCGGGACGCAATACACTCTTCTTGGCGTTCAGTCTCAAACCCATCTCCCCCATGTGAGACAGAACAACATCTCGATGTTGAACTGCCATCTGCTCTGATTGAGCTAATATCAACCAATCGTCGAAATAATTGAGTATGCGGATGCCCTGGAGTCTCAGTGGAGCCAGAGCTGCATCCATGCACTTCGTAAATGTGCGGAGTGAGAGTGCTAGGCCGAATGGAATTACTCGATATTGGTATGCTACACTTAGGTTTTGAAAATTAAAAAAATTCCTCCAGGGTTGCAGGGGTCGAGTGGAAAAGAGTCCAAGAAGTAGCACCTTTCACGGCCAAGATTGGCTAGATGAAGCGCCTGGATGTTTGGCATTAAGTTTTGAATGCTTAAAAATTTCCTCCAGGGTTACCATGGTCGAGTGGAAAAGCGTCCAAGAAGTAGCACTTAACACAGCCAAATTCGGCTGGATGAAGCGCCTAGATATCTGGGCTCAGGCTTTGAAAATTAAAAAATTTCCTCCAGGGTTGCAGGGGTTGAATGGCAAAGAATCCAAAAAGTAGCACCTTTCACGGCCAAGATTGGCTAGATGAACCGACTGGATGTTTGGGCTTAGGTTTTGAAAGCTTAAACATTTCCTCCAGGGTTACCATAGTCGAGGGGGAAAGTCTCCGAGAAATCGCACCTATCCCCGCCAAGATCAGTTAGATGAAGCCTCTGGATTTTTGGGCTTAGGATTTTAAAGTTTAAATATTTCCTCCTGGGTTACCATGGTCGAGGGGGAAAGTGTCCGAGAAATGGCACCTATTCCGGCCAAGATCGGCTAGATGAAGCCCCTGGATGTTTGGACTTTGGTTTTGAAAGTTTAAACATTTCCTCCAGGGTTACTGTGGTCGAGGGGGAAAGTGTCCGAGAAATCGCACCTATCCATGCCAAGATCGGCTGGCTGAAGCGCCTGGATGTTTGGGCTCAGGTTTTGAAAGCTTAAACATTTCCTCCAGGGTTACCATGGTCGAGGGGGAAATTGTCTGAAACATCAAACCTATTCCGGCCAAGATCGGCTGGATGAAGTGCCTGGATGGCTGGGCTTAGGTTTTGAAAATTAAAAAATTTTCTTCAGGGTGGCAGGGGTTGAGTGGAAAATAGTCCAAGAAGTAACACCTATCACGGCCAAGATCGACTAGATGAAGCGCCTGGATGTTTGGGCTTGAGATTTGAAAGCTTAAAAATTTCTTCCAGGATTACCATGGTCGAGTGGGAAAGCGTCAGAGAAATCGCACCTATCCCGGCCAAGATCGGCTGGATGAAATGCCTCGACATTTGGACTTAGGTTTTAAATGCTTAAAAATTTCTTTCAGGGTTACCATGGTCGAGTGGAAAAGCATCCAAGAAGTAGCACTTAACCCAGCCAAGAGCGGCTGGATGAAGCGCCTGGACGTTTGGACTTTCGTTTTGAAAATTAAAAAATTTCCTCCAGGGTGGCAGGGGTTGAGAGGAAAAGAGTCCAAGAAGTAGCACCTTTCCACGGACAAGATTGGCTAGATGAAGCGCCTGGATGTTTGGGTTTAAGTTTTGAATTCTTAAAAAAAATTTTCCAGGGTTACCATGGTCGAGTGAAAAAGTCCTCAGAGAAGTCACACGTAACTCGGCTAATTTTGACTGGATGAATCGCCTGGACGTTTGGACTTAGGTTTTGAAAATTAAAACATTTCCTCCAGGGTTACCATGGTCGAGGGGGAACGTGTCCGAAATCGCACCTATCCATGCCAAGATCGGCTGCCTAAAGCACCTGGATGTTTGGGCTCAGGTTTTGAAAGCTTAAACATTTTTTCCAGGGTTACAATGGTCGAGCCGGAAAGTGTCTAAGAAAGCACACCTATTCCGGCCAAGATCGGCTGGATGAAGCACCTGGACGTTTGGACTTTCGCTTTGAAAATGTAAAAATTTCCTCCAGGGTGGCAGGGGTCGAGAGGGAAAGAGTCTGAGAAGTAGCACTTATCATTGCCTAGATCAGCTAGATGAAGCGCCTGGCTGTCTGGACTTAGGTTTTGAATGTTGAAATATTTCTTCCAGGGTTACCATGGTCGAGAGGGAAAGAGTCCGAGAAGTAGCACTTATCATTGCCTAGATCGGATAGATGAGGCGTCTGGCTGTCTGGATTTAGGTTTGGAATGCTTAAAATTTTCTTCCAGTGTGGCAGGGTTTGAGTGGAAAGAGTCCAAGCAGTAGCACCTATCACGGCCAAGATCGGCTAGATGAAGCGCCTGGCTGTCTGGACTTACGTTTTGAATGCTTAAAAATTTCTTCCAGGGTTACCATGGTTGAGTGGAAAAGCGTCCAAGAAGTAGCACTTAACCCAGCCAATATCGCCTGGTAGAATCGCCTGGCTGTATGAACTTAAGTTTTTAATGCTTAAAAATTTATTCCAGAATTACCATGGTCGAGTAAGAAAGCGTCCAAGAAATCGCTCCTATCCCGGCCAAGATCGGCTGGATGAAGCGCCTGGACGTTTGTACTTAAGTTTTGAAAAGAATTTCCTCTAGGGTGGCAGGGGTTGAGTGAAAGAGAGTCCAAGAAGTAGCAACTTTCACAGCTAAGATCGGCTAGATGAAGCACCTGGATGTTTGGGCTTAAGTTTTGAATTCTTCATAATTTTCTCCAGGGTTACCATGGTCAAGTGAAAAAGTCTTCTGAGAAGTTGCACCTAACTAGGCTAATATTGGCTGGATGAATCGCCTAGATGTCTGGACTTAGGTTTTGAACGCTTAAAAATTTCCTCCAGGGTTACCCTGGTCAAGTGGAAAAGTGTCAGAGAAATCGCAATTAACCCAGCCAATATCGCCTGAATGAAGCGCCTGGATATTTGGGCTTAAGTTTTGAATTCTTAAAAAATTTCTCCATGGTTACCATGGTCGAGTGGAAAAGCGTCCGAGAAGTCGCATTTAACCCAGCCAATATCGTCTCGATGAAGTGCCTGGCTGTCTGGACTTAGGTTTTGAATGCTTAAAAATTGAAAATGTTTTCATTTCTTCCAGGGTGGCAGAGGTCGAGAGGAAAAGAGTCCAAGAAGTAGCACATATCACGGCCAAGATCGGCTAGATCGCCTGGATGTTTGGGCTTAGGTTTTGAAAGCTTAAACATTTCCTCCAGGGTCGAGGGGGAAAGTGTCCGAGAAATCGCACCTATCCCGGCCAAGATCGGCTGGATGAAGCGCCTGGACGTTTGGACTTAGGTTCTGAAAATTAAAAAATTTCCTCCAGGGTGTCAGGGGTTGAGTGGAAAAGAATCCAAGAAGTAGCACCTTTGACGGCCAAGATAGGCTAGAGGAAGCATCTGGATGTTTGGTATTAAGTTTTGAATTCTTAAAAAATTTCTCCAGGGTTACCATGGTCGAGTGGAAAAGCGTCCACGAAGTCGCACTTAACTCAGCCAATATTGCCTTGATGAAGTGCCTGGATGTTTGGGCTTAGGTTATGAAAGCTTAAACATTTCCTCCAGGGTTACCATGGTCGAGGGGGAAAGTGTCTGAGAAATTGCACCTATACCAGCCAAGATGGGCTGGCTGAAGTGCCTGGATGTTTGGGCTCAGGTTTTGAAAGCTTAAACATTTCCTCCAGGGTTACCATGGTCGAGGGGGGAAAGTGTCTGAGAAATCACACCTATTCCGGCCAAGATTGGCTGGATGAAGCACCTGGGTGTCTGGACTTAGGATTTGAAAATGTTTTAATTTCTTCCAGGGTGGCAGGGGTTGAGTGGAAAGAGTCCAAAAAGTAGCACCTTTCACTGCCAAGATTGGCTAGATGAAGTGCCTGGATGTTTGGCATTAAGTTTTGAATTCTTAATAATTTTCTCCAGGGTTACCATGGTCGAGTGGAAAAGCGTCCAAGAATTAGCACTTAACCCAGCCAAGATTGGCTGGATGAAGCGCCTGGACGTTTGGACTTTGGCTTCGATTTAAAAAAATTTTCTCCAGGGTGGCAGGGGTTGAGTGGAAAAGAGTCCAAGAAGTAGCACCTTTCACGGCCAAGATTGTCTAGATGAAGCGCCTGGATGTTTGGCATTAAGTTTTGAATTCTTAAAAATTTTCTCCAGGGTTACCATGGTCGAGTGGAAAAGCATCCGAGAAGTAGCACTTAACACAGCCAAGATCGGCTAGATGAAGAGCCTAGGTATCTGGACTCAGGTTTGAAAATTAAAAAATTTCCTCCAGGGTGGCAGGGGTTGAATGGAAAAGAGTCCAAGAAGTAGCACCTTTCACGGCCAAGATTGGCTAGATGAAGCCTGGATGTTTGGCATTAAGTTTTGAATTCTTAAAAATTTTCTCCAGGGTTGCCATGGTCGAGAGGAAAAGAGTCCAAGAAGTAGCACATATCACGGCCAAGATCGGCTAGATCGCCTGGATGTTTGGGCTTAGGTTTTGAAAGCTTAAACATTTCCTCCAGGGTCGAGGGGGAAAGTGTCCGAGAAATCGCACCTATCCCGGCCAAGATCGGCTGGATGAAGCGCCTGGACGTTTGGACTTAGGTTCTGAAAATTAAAAAATTTCCTCCAGGGTGTCAGGGGTTGAGTGGAAAAGAATCCAAGAAGTAGCACCTTTGACGGCCAAGATAGGCTAGAGGAAGCATCTGGATGTTTGGTATTAAGTTTTGAATTCTTAAAAATTTCTCCAGGGTTACCATGGTCGAGTGGAAAAGCGTCCACGAAGTCGCATAACTCAGCCAATATTGCCTTGATGAAGTGCCTGGATGTTTGGGCTTAGGTTATGAAAGCTTAAACATTTCCTCCAGGGTTACCATGGTCGAGGGGGAAAGTGTCTGAGAAATTGCACCTATACCAGCCAAGATGGGCTGGCTGAAGTGCCTGGATGTTTGGGCTCAGGTTTTGAAAGCTTAAACATTTCCTCCAGGGTTACCATGGTCGAGGGGAAAGTGTCTGAGAAATCACACCTATTCCGGCCAAGATTGGCTGGATGAAGCACCTGGGTGTCTGGACTTAGGATTTGAAAATGTTTTAATTTCTTCCAGGGTGGCAGGGGTTGAGTGGAAAAGAGTCCAAAAAGTAGCACCTTTCACTGCCAAGATTGGCTAGATGAAGTGCCTGGATGTTTGGCATTAAGTTTTGAATTCTTAATAATTTTCTCCAGGGTTACCATGGTCGAGTGGAAAAGCGTCCAAGAATTAGCACTTAACCCAGCCAAGATTGGCTGGATGAAGCGCCTGGACGTTTGGACTTTGGCTTCGATTTAAAAAAATTTTCTCCAGGGTGGCAGGGTTGAGTGGAAAAGAGTCCAAGAAGTAGCACCTTTCACGGCCAAGATTGTCTAGATGAAGCGCCTGGATGTTTGGCATTAAGTTTTGAATTCTTAAAAATTTTCTCCAGGGTTACCATGGTCGAGTGGAAAAGCATCCGAGAAGTAGCACTTAACACAGCCAAGATCGGCTAGATGAAGAGCCTAGGTATCTGGACTCAGGTTTGAAAATTAAAAATTTCCTCCAGGGTGGCAGGGGTTGAATGGAAAAGAGTCCAAGAAGTAGCACCTTTCACGGCCAAGATTGGCTAGATGAAGCCTGGATGTTTGGCATTAAGTTTTGAATTCTTAAAAATTTTCTCCAGGGTTGCCATGGTCGAGTGGAAAAGCGTCCAAGAAGTAGCACTTAACCCAGCCAAGATCGGCTGGATGAAGCGCCTGGATGTTTGGACTTTCGCTTTGAAAATTAAAAAATTTCCTCCAGGATGGCAGGGGTTGAGTGGAAAAGAGTCCAAGAAGTAGCACCTTTCACGGCCAAGATTGGCTAGATGAAGCCTGGATGTTTGGCATTAAGTTTTGAATTCTTAAAAATTTTCTCCAGGGTTACCATGGTCGAGTGGAAAAGCGTCCAAGAAGTAGCACTTAACCCAGCCAAGATCGGCTGGACGAAGTGACTAGATATCTGGACTCAGGTTTTGAAAATTAAAAAATTTCCTCCAGGGTGGCAGGGGTTGAATGGAAAAGAGTCCAAGAAGTAGCACCTTTCACGACCAAGATTGGCTAGATGAAGCCTGGATGTTTGGCATTAATTTTTGAATTCTTAAAAATTTTCTCCAGGGTTACCATGGTCGAGTGGAAAAGCATCCAAGAAGTAGCACGTAACCCAGCCAAGATCGGCTGGATGAAGCGCCTGGACGTTTGGACTTTAAGCTTTGAAAATTAAAAATTTCCTCCAGGGTGGCAGGGTTGAATGGAAAACAGTCCAAGAAGTAGCACCTTTCACGCCAAGATTGGCTAGATGAAGCGCCTGGATGTTTGGCATTAAGTTTTGAATTCTTAAAAAATTTCACCAGGGTTACCATGGTCGAGTGGAAAAGCGTCCAAGAAGTAGCACTTAACCAAGCCAAGATCGGCTGGATAAAGAGCCTAGGTATCTGGACTCAGGTTTGAAAATTAAAAATTTTCTCCAGGGTGGCAGGGGTTGAGTGGAAAAGAGTCCAAGAAGTAGCACCTTTCACGGCCAAGATTGTCTAGATGAAGCGCCTGGATGTTTGGCATTAAGTTTTGAATTCTTAAAAATTTTCTCCAGGGTTACCATGGTCGAGTGGAAAAGCATCCAGAAGTAGCACTTAACACAGCCAAGATCGGCTGGATGAAGAGCCTAGGTATCTGGACTCAGGTTTGAAAATTTAAAAATTTCCTCCAGGGTGGCAGGGGTTGAATGGAAAGAGTCAAGAAGTAGCACCTTTCACGGCCAAGATTGGCTAGATGAAGCCTGGATGTTTGGCATTAAGTTTTGAATTCTTAAAAATTTTCTCCAGGGTTGCCATGGTCGAGTGGAAAAGCGTCAAGAAGTAGCACTTAACCCAGCCAAGATCGGCTGGATGAAGCGCCTGGATGTTTGGACTTTCGCTTTGAAAATTAAAAAATTTCCTCCAGGGTGGCAGGGGTTGAGTGGAAAAGAGTCCAAGAAGTAGCACCTTTCACGGCCAAGATTGGCTAGATGAAGCCTGGATGTTTGGCATTAAGTTTTGAATTCTTAAAAATTTTCTCCAGGGTTACCATGGTCGAGTGGAAAAGCGTCCAAGAAGTAGCACTTAACCCAGCCAAGATCGGCTGGACGAAGTGACTAGATATCTGGACTCAGGTTTTGAAAATTAAAAAATTTCCTCCAGGGTGGCAGGGGTTGAATGGAAAAGAGTCCAAGAAGTGTCACCTTTCACGACCAAGATTGGCTAGATGAAGCCTGGATGTTTGGCATTAATTTTTGAATTCTTAAAAATTTTCTCAGGGTTACCATGGTCGAGTGGAAAAGCATCCAAGTAGCACGTAACCCAGCCAAGATCGGCTGGATGAAGCGCCTGGACGTTTGGACTTTCGCTTTGAAAATTAAAAAATTTCCTCCAGGGTGGCAGGGGTTGAATGGAAAACAGTCCAAGAAGTAGCACCTTTCACGGCCAAGATTGGCTAGATGAAGCGCCTGGATGTTTGGCATTAAGTTTTGAATTCTTAAAAAATTTCACCAGGGTTACCATGGTCGAGTGGAAAAGCGTCCAAGAAGTAGCACTTATCCAAGCCAAGATCGGCTGGATAAAGAGCCTAGGTATCTGGACTCAGGTTTGAAAATGAAAAAATTCCTCCAGGGTGGCAGGGGTTGAGTGGAAAAGAGTCTAAGAAGTAGCACCTTTCACGGCCAAGATTGGCTAGATGAAGCGCCTGGATGTTTGGCATTAAGTTTTGAATTCTTAAAAATTTTCTCCAGGGTTACCATGGTCGAGTGGAAAAGCATCCAAGAAGTAGCACTTAACCTAGCCAAGATCGGCTGGATGAAGAGCCTAGATATCTGGACTCAGGTTTTGAAAATTAAAAAATTTCCTCCAGGATGGCAGGGGTTGAATGGAAAAGAGTCCAAGAAGTAGCACCTTTCACTGCCAAGATTGGCTAGTTGAAGTGCCTGGATGTTTGTCATTAAGTTTTGAATTCTTAAAAATTTTCTCCAGGGTTACCATGGTCGAGTGGAAAAGCGTCCAAGAAGCAGCACTTAACCCAGCCAAGATCGGCTGGATGAAGCGCCTGGATGTTTGGAATTTCGCTTTGAAAATTAAAAAATTTCCTCCAGGGTGGCAGGGGTTGAGTGGAAAAGAATCCAAGAAGTAGCACCTTTCACGGCCAAGATTGGCTAGATGAAGCGCCTGGATGTTTGGCATTAAGTTTTGAATTCTTAAAAATTTTCTCCAGGGTTACCATGATCGAGTGGAAAAGTGTCCAAGAAGTAGCACTTAACCCAGCCAAGATCGGCTGGATGAAGAGCCTAGGTATCTGGACTCAGGTTTTGAAAATTAAAAAATTTCCTCCAGGATGGCAGGGGTTGAATGGAAAAGAGTCCAAGAAGTAGCACCTTTCACTGCCAAGATTGGCTAGATGAAGTGCCTGGATGTTTGTCATTAAGTTTTGAATTCTTAAAAATTTTCTCCAGGGTTACCATGGTCGAGTGGAAAAGCGTCCAAGAAGCAGCACTTAACCCAGCCAAGATCGGCTGGATGAAGCGCCTGGATGTTTGGACTTTCCCTTTTAAAATTTAAAAATTTCCTCCAGGGTGGCAGGGGTTGAGTGGAAAAGAGTCCAAGAAGTAGTACCTTTTACGGCCAAGATCGGCTAGATGAAGCGCCTGGATGTTTGGGTTTAAGTTTTGAATTCTTAATAATTTTCTCCAGGGTTACCATGGTCGAGTGAAAAAGTCCTCAGAGAAGTCGCACCTAACTCGGCTAATTTTGGCTGGATGAATCGCCTGGACGTTTGGACTTAGGTTTTGAAAATTAAAAAATTCTCCATGGTTACCATGGTCGAGGAAACGTGTCCGAGAAATCGCACCTATCCATGCCAAGATCGGCTGGCTGAAGCGACTGGATGTTTGGGATCAGGTTTTGAAAGCTTAAACATTTCCTCCAGGGTTACCATGGTCGAGTCGGAAAGTGTCTGAGAAAGAACACCTATTCCGGCCAAGATCGGCTGGATAAAGCGCCTGGACGTTTGGACTTTCGCTTTGAAAATTAAAAAATTTCCTCCAGGGTGGCAGGGGTTGAATGGAAAAGAGTTCAAGAAGTAGCACCTTTCACGGCCAAGATTGGCTAGATGAAGCGCCTGGATGTTTGGCATTAAGTTTTGAATTCTTAAAAATTTTCTCTAGGGTTACCATGGTCGAGTGGAAAAGCGTCCAAGAAGTAGCACTTAACACAGCCAACATCGGCTGGACGAAGCGCCTAGATATCTGGACTCAGGTTTTGAAAATTAAAAAATTTCCTCCAGGGTGGCAGGGGTTGAATGGAAAAGAGTTCAAGAAGTAGCACATTTCACGGCCAAGATTGGCTAGATGAAGCGCCTGGATGTTTGGCATTAAGTTTTGAATTCTTAAAATTTTCTCCAGGGTTACCATGGTCGAGTGGAAAAGCGTCAAGAAGTAGCACTTAACCCAGCCAAGATCGGCTGGATGAAGCGCCTGGACGTTTGGACTTTCGCTTTGAAAATTAAAAATTTCTCCAGGGTGGGAGGGGTTGAGTGGAAAAGAATCCAAGAAGTAGCACTTTTCACGGCCAAGATTGGCTAGATGAAGTGCCTGGATGTTTGGCATTAAGTTTTGAATTCTTAATAATTTTCTCCAGGGTTACCATGGTCGAGTGAAAAAGTCCTCAGAGAAGTCGCAGCCAAGATTTTTGGCTGGATGAATCGCCTGGACGTTTGGAATCAGGTTTTGAAAATTAAAAATTTCCTCCAAGGTTACCATTGTCGAGAGGAAAAGAGTCCAAGAAGTCGCACCTATCCATGCCAAGATCGGCTGGCTGAAAAGCCTGGTTGTTTGGGCTCAGGTTTTGAAAGCTTAAACATTTCCTCAAGGGTTACCATGGTCGAGTGGAAAAGCGTCCAAGAAGTAGCACTTAACCCAGCCAAGATCGGCTGGATGAAGCGCCTGGATGTTTGGACTTTCGCTTTGAAAATTTAAAAATTTCCTCCAGGGTGGCAGGGGTTGAGTGGAAAAGAGTCCAAGAAGTAGCACCTTTCACGGCCAAGATTGGCTAGATGAAGCCTGGATGTTTGGCATTAAGTTTTGAATTCTTAAAAATTTTCTCCAGGGTTACCTTGGTCGAGTGGAAAAGCATCCAAGAAGTAGCACTTAACCCAGCCAAGATCGGCTGGATGAAGCGCCTGGACGTTTAGACTTTCGCTTTGAAAATTAAAACATTTCCTCCAGGGTGGCACGGGTTGAGTGGAAAAGAGTCCAAGAAGTAGCATCTTTTAGGGCCAAGATTGGCTAGATGAAGAACCTGGATGTTTGGCATTAAGTTTTGAATTCTTAAAAATTTTCTCCAGGGTTACCATGGTGGAGTGGAAAAGCATCCAAGAAGTAGCACTTAACCCAGCCAACATCGGCTGGACGAAGCGCCTAGATATCTGGACTCAGGTTTTGAAAATGAAATAAAATTCCTCCAGGGTGGCAGGAGTTGAATGGAAAAGAGTCCAAGAAGTAACACTTAACCCAGCCAAGATCGGCTGGATGAAGTGCCTGGACGTTTGGACTTTCGCTTTGAAAATTAAAAAATTTCCTCCAGGGTGGCAGGGGTTGGATGGAAAAGAGTCCAATAAGTAGCACCTTTCACGGCCAAGATTGGCTAGATGAAGCCTGGATGTTTGGCATTAAGTTTTGAATTCTTAAAAATTTTCTCCAGGGTTACCATGGTCGAGTGGAAAAGCATCAAGAAGTAGCACTTAACCCAGCCAAGATCGGCTGGATGAAGCGACTGGACGTTTGGACTTTTGCTTTGAAAATTAAAAAATTTCCTCCAGGGTGGCAGGGGTTGAATGGAAAAGAGTCCAAGAAGTAACACCTTTCATGGCCAAGATTGGCTAGATGAAGCTCGGATGTTTGGCTTTAACCTTTGAATTCTTACAAATTTTCTCCAGGGTTACCATGGTCGAGTGGAAAAGCATCCAAGAAGTAGCACTTAACCCAGCCAAGATTGGCTGGATGAAGCGCCTGGACGTTTGGACTTTCGCTTTGAAAATTAAAAAATTTCCACCAGGGTGGCAGGGGTTGAATGGCAAAGAGTCCAAGAAGTAGCACCTTTCACGGCCAAGATTGGCTAGATGAAGCCTGGATGTTTGGCATTAAGTTTTGAATTCTTAAAAATTTTCTCCAGGGTTACCATGGTCGAGTGGAAAAGCGTCCAAGAAGTAGTACTTAACCCAGCCAAGATCGGCTGGATGAAGCGCCTGGACGTTTGGACTTTCGCTTTGAAAATTAAAAAAAATTTCCTCCAGGGTGGCAGGGGGTTGACTGGAAAATAGTCCAAGAAGTAACACCTTTCACTGCCTAGATTGGCTAGATGAAGCGCCTGGATGTTTGGTATTAAGTTTTGAATTCTTACAAATTTTCTCCAGGGTTACCATGGTCGAGTGGAAAAGCGTCCAAGAAGTAGTACTTAACCCAGCCAAGATCGGCTGGATGAAGCGCCTGGACGTTTGGACTTTCGCTTTGAAAATTAAAAAAAATTTCCTCCAGGGTGGCAGGGGGTTAACTGGAAAATAGTCCAAGAAGTAACACCTTTCACTGCCTAGATTGGCTAGATGAAGCGCCTGGATGTTTGGTATTAAGTTTTGAATTCTTACAAATTTTCTCCAGGGTTACCATGGTCGAGTGGAAAAGCGTCCAAGAAGTAGCACTTAACCCAGCCAAGATCGGCTGGATGAAGCGCCTGGATGTTTGGACTTTCGCTTTGAAAATTTAAAAATTTCCTCCAGGGTGGCAGGGGTTGAGTGGAAAAGAGTCCAAGAAGTAGCACCTTTCACGGCCAAGATTGTCTGGATAAAGCGCTTGGATGTTTGTCATTAAGTTTTGAATTCTTAAAAATTTTCTCCAGGGTTATCATGGTCGAGTGGAAAAGCATCCAAGAAGTAGCACTTAACACAGCCAAGATCGGCTGGATGAAGAGCCTAGGTATCTGGACTCAGGTTTGAAAATTAAAAAATTTCTTCCAGGGTGGCAGGGGTTAAATGGAAAAGCGTCCAAGAAGTAGCACTTAACCCAGCCAAGATCGGCTGGATGAAGCGCCTGGACGTTTGGACTTTCGCTTTGAAAATTTAAAAATTTCCTCCAGGGTGGCAGGGGTTGAATGGAAAAGAGTCCAAGAAGTAGCACCTTTCACGGCCAAGATTGGCTAGATGAAGCCTGGATGTTTGGCATTAAGTTTTGAATTCTTAAAAATTTTCTCCAGGATTACCATGGTCGAGTGGAAAAGCGTCCAAGAATTATCACTTAACCCAGCCAAGATCGGCTGGATGAAGCGCCTGGACGTTTGGATTTTCGCTTTGAAAATTAAAAAAAATTTCCTCCAGGGTGGCAGGGGTTGAGTGGAAAAGAGTCCAAGAAGTAGCACCTTTCACGGCCAAGATTGTCTGGATGAAGCGCCTGGATGTTTGTCATTAAGTTTTGAATTCTTAAAAATTTTCTCCAGGGTTACCATGGTCGAGTGGAAAAGCATCCAAGAAGTAGCACTTAACACAGCCAAGATCGGCTGGATGAAGAGCCTAGGTATCTGGACTCAGGTTTGAAAATTAAAAAATTTCTTCCAGGGTGGCAGGGGTTAAATGGAAAAAAGTCCAAGAAGTAGCACCTTTCACAGCCAAGATTGGCTAGATGAAGCCTGGATGTTTGGCATTAAGTTTTGAATTCTTAAAAATTTTCTCCTGGATTACCATGGTCGAGTGGAAAAGCGTCCAAGAATTATCACTTAACCCAGCCAAGATCGGCTGGATGAAGCGCCTGGTCGTTTGGATTTTCGCTTTGAAAATTAAAAAAAATTTCTTCCAGGGTGGCAGGGGTTGAGTGGAAAAGAGTCCAAGAAGTAACACCTTTCATGGCCAAGATTGGCTAGATGAAGCTTGGATGTTTGGCTTTAAGTTTTGAATTCTTAAAAATTTTCTCCAGGGTTACCATGGTCGAGTGGAAAAGCGTCCAAGAAGTAGCACTTAACCCAGCCAAGATCGGCTGGACGAAGTGCCTAGATATCTGGACTCAGGTTTTGAAAATTAAAAAATTTCCTCCAGGGTGGCAGGGGTTGAATGGAAAAGAGTCCAAGAAGTAGCACCTTTCACGACCAAGATTGGCTAGATGAAGCCTGGATGTTTGGCGTTAAGTTTTGAATTCTTAAAAATTTTCTCCAGGGTTACCATGGTCGAGTGAAAAAGCGTCCAAGAAGTAGCACTTAACCCAGCCAAGATCAGCTGGATGAAGCGCCTGGACGTTTGGACTTTCGCTTTGAAAATTAAAACATTTCCTCCAGGGTGGCAGGGGTTGAATGGAAAAGAGTCCAAGAAGTAGCTCCTTTCACGGCCAAGATTGGCTAGATGAAGCGCCTGAATGTTTGGCATTAAGTTTTGAAGTCTTAAAAATTTTCTCCAGGGTTACCATGGTCGAGTGAAAAAGCGTCCAAGAAGTAGCACTTAACCCAGCCAAGATCGGCTGGATGAAGCGCCTGGATGTTTGTACTTTCGCTTTGAAAATTAAAAAATTTCCTCCAGGGTGGCAGGGGTTGAATGGAAAAGAGTCCAAGAAGTAGCACCTTTCACGGCCAAGATTGGCAAGATGAAGCGTGGATGTTTGGCATTAAGTTTTGAATTCTTAAAAATTTTCTCCAGGGTTACCATGGTCGAGTGAAAAAGCGTCCAAGAAGTAGCACTTAACCCAGCCAAGATCAGCTGGATGAAGCGCCTGGACGTTTGGACTTTCGCTTTGAAAATTAAAACATTTCCTCCAGGGTGGCAGGGGTTGAATGGAAAAGAGTCCAAGAAGTAGCTTCTTTCACGGCCAAGATTGGCTAGATGAAGCGCCTGAATGTTTGGCATTAAGTTTTGAAGTCTTAAAAATTTTCTCCAGGGTTACCATGGTCGAGTGAAAAAGCGTCCAAGAAGTAGCACTTAACCCAGCCAAGATCGGCTGGATGAAGCACCTGGATGTTTGGACTTTCGCTTTGAAAATTTAAAAATTTCCTCCAGGGTGGCAGGGGTTGAATGGAAAAGAGTCCAAAAAGTAGCACCTTTCACGGCCAAGATTGGCTAGATGAAGCCTGGATGTTTGGCATTAAGTTTTTTATTCTTAAAAATTTTCTCCAGGGTTACCATGGTCGAGTGGAAAAGCGTCCAAGAATTATCACTTAACCCAGCCAAGATCGGCTGGATGAAGTGCCTGGAAGTTTGGATTTTCGCTTTGAAAATTAAAAAAAATTTCCTCCATGGTGGCAGGGGTTGAGTGGAAAAGAGTCCAAGAAGTAGCACCTTTCACGGCCAAGATTGTCTGGATAAAGCGCTTGGATGTTTGTCATTAAGTTTTGAATTCTTAAAAATTTTCTCCAGGGTTATCATGGTCGAGTGGAAAAGCATCCAAGAAGTAGCACTTAACACAGCCAAGATCGGCTGGATGAAGAGCCTAGGTATCTGGACTCAGGTTTGAAAATTAAAAAATTTCTTCCAGGGTGGCAGGGGTTAAATGGAAAAGCGTCCAAGAAGTAGCACTTAACCCAGCCAAGATCGGCTGGATGAAGCACCTGGATGTTTGGACTTTCGCTTTGAAAATTTAAAAATTTCCTCCAGGGTGGCAGGGGTTGAATGGAAAAGAGTCCAAAAAGTAGCACCTTTCACGGCCAAGATTGGCTAGATGAAGCCTGGATGTTTGGCATTAAGTTTTTTATTCTTAAAAATTTTCTCCAGGGTTACCATGGTCGAGTGGAAAAGCGTCCAAGAATTATCACTTAACCCAGCCAAGATCGGCTGGATGAAGCGCCTGGACGTTTGGACTTTCGCTTTGAAAATGTAAAAATTTCCTCCAGGGTGGCAGGGGTTGATTGGAAAAGAGTCCAAGAAGTAGAACCTTTCACAGCCAAGATTGGCTAGATGAAGCCTGGATGTTTGGCATTAAGTTTTGAATTCTTAAAAATTTTCTCCAGGGTTACCATGGTCGAGTGGAAAAGCGTCCAAGAAGTAGTACTTAACCCAGCCAAGATCGGCTGGATGAAGCGCCTGGACGTTTGGACTTTCGCTTTGAAAATTAAAAAATTTCCTCCAGGGTGGCAGGGGTTCAGTGGAAAAGAGTCCAAGAAGTAGCACTTTTCATGGCCAAGATTGGCTAGATGAAGCCTGGATGTTTGGCATTAAGTTTTGAATTCTTAAAAATTTTCTCCAGGGTTACCATGGTCGAGTGGAAAAGCGTCCAAGAAGTAGCACTTAACCCAGCCAAGATCAGCTGGATGAAGCGCCTGGACGTTTGGACTTTCGCTTTGAAAATTAAAACATTTCCTCCAGGGTGGCAGGGTTTGAATGGAAAAGAGTCCAAGAAGTAGCTTCTTTCACGGCCAAGATTGGCTAGATGAAGCGCCTGAATGTTTGGCATTAAGTTTTGAAGTCTTAAAAATTTTCTCCAGGGTTACCATGGTCGAGTGAAAAAGCGTCCAAGAAGTAGCACTTAACCCAGCCAAGATCGGCTGGATGAAGCACCTGGACGTTTGGACTTTCGCTTTGAAAATGTAAAAATTTCCTCCAGGGTGGCAGGGGTTGAATGGAAAAGAGTCCAAGAAGTAGCTTCTTTCACGGCCAAGATTGGCTAGATGAAGCGCCTGAATGTTTGGCATTAAGTTTTGAAGTCTTAAAAATTTTCTCCAGGGTTACCATGGTCGAGTGAAAAAGCGTCCAAGAAGTAGCACTTAACCCAGCCAAGATCGGCTGGATGAAGCGCCTGGACGTTTGGACTTTCGCTTTGAAAATGTAAAAATTTCCTCCAGGGTGGCAGGGGTTGAATGGAAAAGAGTCCAAGAAGTAGAACCTTTCACAGCCAAGATTGGCTAGATGAAGCCTGGATGTTTGGCATTAAGTTTTGAATTCTTAAAAATTTTCTCCAGGGTTACCATGGTCGAGTGGAAAAGCGTCCAAGAAGTAGTACTTAACCCAGCCAAGATCGGCTGGATGAAGCGCCTGGACGTTTGGACTTTCGCTTTGAAAATTAAAAAATTTCCTCCAGGGTGGCAGGGGTTCAGTGGAAAAGAGTCCAAGAAGTAGCACTTTTCATGGCCAAGATTGGCTAGATGAAGCCTGGATGTTTGGCATTAAGTTTTGAATTCTTAAAAATTTTCTCCAGGGTTACCATGGTCGAGTGGAAAAGCGTCCAAGAAGTAGCACTTAACTCAGCCAAGATCGGCTGGATGAAGCGCCTGGATGTTTGGACTTTCGCTTTGAAAATTAAAAAAATTTCTCCAGGGTGGCACGGGTTGGGAGGAAAAGAGTCCAAGAAGTAGCATCTTTTACGGCCAAGATTGGCTAGATGAAGAACCTGGATGTTTGGCATTAAGTTTTGAATTCTTAAAAATTTTCTCCAGGGTTACCATGGTGGAGTGGAAAAGCATCCAAGAAGTAGCACTTAACCCAGCCAACATCGGCTGGACGAAGCGCCTAGATATCTGGACTCAGGTTTTGAAAATTAAATAAAATTCCTCCAGGGTGGCAGGAGTTGAATGGAAAAGAGTCCAAGAAGTAGCACTTAACCCAGCCAAGATCGGCTGGAAGAAGCGCCTGGTCGTTTGGACTTTCGCTTTTTAAAATTAAAAATTTTCTCCAGGGTGGCAGGGGTTGAATGGAAAAGAGTCCAAGAAGTAACACCTTTCATGGCCAAGATTGGCTAGATGAAGCTCGGATGTTTGGCTTTAAGCTTTGAATTCTTAAAAATTTTCTCCAGGGTTACCATGGTCGAGTGGAAAAGCGTCCAAGAAGTAGCACTTAACCCAGCCTAGATCGGCTGGACGAAGTGCCTAGATATCTGGACTCAGGTTTTGAAAATTAAAAAATTTCCTCCAGTGTGGCAGGGGTTGAATGGAAAAGAGTCCAAGAAGTAGCACCTTTCACGGCCAAGATTGGCTAGATGAAGCCTGGATGTTTGGCATTAATTTTTGAATTCTTAAAAATTTTCTCCAGGGTTACCATGGTCGAGTGGAAAAGCATCCAGAAAGTAGCACTTAACCCAGCCAAGATCGGCTGGATGAAGCGCCTGGACGTTTGGACTTTCGCTTTGAAAATTAAAAAATTTCCTCCAGGGTGGCAGGGGTTGAGTGGAAAACAATCCAAGAAGTAGCACCTTTCACAGCCAAGATTGGCTAGATGAAGCGCCTGGATGTTTGGCATTAAGTTTTGAATTCTTAAAAATTTTCTCCAGGGTTACCATGGTCGAGTGGAAAGGCGTCCAAGAAGTAGCACTTAACCCAGCCAAGATCGGCTGGATGAAGCGCCTGGAAGTTTAGACTTTTGCTTTGAAAAATAAAAAAAATTCCTCCAGGGTGGCAGGGGTTGAGTGGAAAAAAGTCCAAGAAGTAGCACTTTACCCAGCCTAGATCGGCATGATTAAGCGCCTGGACGTTTGGCATTAAGTTTTGAATTCTTAAAATTTTTCTCCAGGGTTACCATGGTCGAGTGGAAAAGCATCCAAGAAGTAGCACTTAACCCAGCCAAGATCGGTTGGAAGAAGAGCCTAGGTATTTGGACTCAGGTTTGAAAATGAAAAAATTTCCTCCAGGGTGGCAGGGGTTGAATGGAAAAGAGTCCAAGAAGTAGCACCTTTCACGGCCGAGAATGGCTAGATGAAGCACCCGGATGTTTGGCTCTAGGTTTTGAATTCTTAAAAAATTTCTCCAGGGTTACCATAGTCAAGTGGAAAAGCGTCCAAGAAGTAGCACTTAACCCAGCCTAGATCGGCATGATTAAGCGCCTGGACGTTTGGACTTTCGCTTTGAAAATTAAAAAATTTCCTCCAGGGTGGGAGGGGTTGAATGGAAAAGAATCCAAGAAGTAGCACTTTTCACAGCCAAGATTGGCTAGATGAAGCGCCTGGATGTTTGGCATTAAGTTTTGAATTCTTAATAATTTTCTCCAGGGTTACCATGGTCGAGTGAAAAAGTCCTCAGAGAAGTCGCAAGTAACTAGGCTAATTTTGGCTGGATGAATCACCTCGACGTTTGGACTTTCGCTTTGAAAATTAAACAATTTTCTCCAGGGTGGCAGGGGTTGAGTGGAAAAGAGTCCAAGAAGTAGTATCTTTTTTTTAGGCCAAGATCGGCTAGATGAAGCGCCTGGATGTTTGGGTTTAAGTTTTGAATTCTTAATAATTTTCTCCAGGGTTACCATGGTCCAGTGAAAAAGTCCTCAGAGATGTCGCACCTAACGCGGCTAATTTTGGCTGGATGAATCGCCTCGACGTTTGGACTTAGGTTTTGAAAATTAAAAAATTTCCTACAGGGTTACCATGGTCGAGGGGGAAAGTGTCTGAGAAATCACACCTATTCCGGCCAAGATCGGCTGGATGAAGCGCCTGGACGTTTGGACTTTCGCTTTGAAAATTAAAAAAATTCTTCCAGGGTGGCAGGGGTTGAGTGGAAAAGAGTCCAAGAAGTAGCACCTTTCACGGCCAAGATTGGCTAGATGAAGCGCCTGGATGTTTGCCATTAAGTTTTGAATTCTTAAAAATTTTCTACAGGGTTACCATGGTCGAGTGGAAAAAGTCCTCAGAGAAGTCGCACGTAACTAGGCTAATTTTGGCTGGATGAATCGCCTGGACGTTTGGACTCATGTTTTGAAAATTAAAAAATTTCCTCCAGGGTTACCATGGTCGAGGAGGAACGTGTCCTAGAAATTGCACCTATCCATGCCAAGATCGGCTGGCTGAAAAACCTGGATGTTTGGGCTCAGGTTCTGAAAGCTTAAACATTTCCTCTCAAGGGTTACCATGGTCGAGCCGGAAAGTGTCTGAGAAATCACACCTATTCTGGCCAAGATCGGCTGGATGAAGAGCCTGGACGTTTGGACTTTCGCTTTGAAAATTTAAAAATTTCCTCCAGGGTGGCAGGGGTTGAGTGGAAAAGATTCCAAGAAGTAGCACCTTTCACGGCCAAGATTGGCTAGATGAAGCGCCTGGATGTTTGGCATTAAGTTTTGAATTCTTAAAAATTTTCTCCAGGGTTACCATGGTCGAGTGGAAAAGCAACCAAGAAGTAGAACTTAACCCAGCCAAGATCGTCTGGATGAAGCGCCTGGACGTTTGGACTTTTGCTTTGAAAATTTTAAAATTTTCTCCAGGGTGGAAGAGGTTGAGTGGAAAAGAGTCCAAGAAGTAGCACCTTTCACGGCCAAGATTGGCTAGATGAAGCGCCTGGATGTTTGCCATTAAGTTTTGAATTCTTAAAAATTTTCTACAGGGTTACCATGGTCGAGTGGAAAAAGTCCTCAGAGAAGTCGCACGTAACTAGGCTAATTTTGGCTGGATGAATCGCCTGGACGTTTGGACTCATGTTTTGAAAATTAAAAAATTTCCTCCAGGGTTACCATGGTCGAGGAGGAACGTGTCCTAGAAATTGCACCTATCCATGCCAAGATCGGCTGGCTGAAAAACCTGGATGTTTGGGCTCAGGTTCTGAAAGCTTAAACATTTCCTCAAGGGTTACCATGGTCGAGCCGGAAAGTGTCTGAGAAATCACACCTATTCTGGCCAAGATCGGCTGGATGAAGAGCCTGGACGTTTGGACTTTCGCTTTGAAAATTTAAAAATTTCCTCCAGGGTGGCAGGGGTTGAGTGGAAAAGATTCCAAGAAGTAGCACCTTTCACGGCCAAGATTGGCTAGATGAAGCGCCTGGATGTTTGGCATTAAGTTTTGAATTCTTAAAAATTTTCTCCAGGGTTACCATGGTCGAGTGGAAAAGCAACCAAGAAGTAGAACTTAACCCAGCCAAGATCGTCTGGATGAAGCGCCTGGACGTTTGGACTTTTGCTTTGAAAATTTTAAAATTTTCTCCAGGGTGGAAGAGGTTGAGTGGAAAAGAGTACAAGAAGTAGCACCTTTCACTGCCAAGATTGGCTAGATGAAGCGTCTGG
Source organism: Puntigrus tetrazona (assembly GCF_018831695.1). Classification (NCBI taxonomy): domain Eukaryota; kingdom Metazoa; phylum Chordata; class Actinopteri; order Cypriniformes; family Cyprinidae; genus Puntigrus; species Puntigrus tetrazona. The sequence goes on along the minus strand of NW_025048749.1, from coordinate 52,096 downwards.
ATGTTTGGCATTAAGTTTTGAATTCTTAAAAAATTTCTCTAGGTTACCATGGTCGAGTGGAAAAGCGTCAAGAAGTAGCACTTAACCCAGCCAAGATCGGCTGGATGAAGCGCCTGGACGTTTGGACTTTCGCTTTGAAAATTAAAAAATTTCCTCCAGGGTGGCAGAGGATGAGTGGAAAAGAGTCCAAGAAGTAGTACCTTTTACGGCCAAGATCGGGTAGATGAAGCGCCTGGATGTTTGGGTTTAAGTTTTGAATTCTTAATAATTTTCTCCTGGGTTACCATGGTCGAGTGGAAAAAGTCCTCAGAGAAGTCGCACGTACTCAGGCTAATTTTGGCTGGATGAATCGCCTGGACATTTGGACTCAGGTTTTGAAAATTAAAAAATTTCCTCCAGGGTTACCATGGTCGAGCCGGAAAGTGTCTGAGAAATCACACCTATTCTGGCCAAGATCGGCTGGATGAAGAGCCTGGACGTTTGGACTTTTGCTTTGAAAATTTAAAAATTTCCTCCAGGGTGGCAGGGGTTGAGTGGAAAAGATTCCAAGAAGTAGCACCTTTCACGGCCAAGATTGGCTAGATGAAGCGCCTGGATGTTTGGCATTAAGTTTTGAATTCTTAAAAATTTTCTCCAGGGTTACCATGGTCGAGTGGAAAAGCAACCAAGAAGTAGAACTTAACCCAGCCAAGATCGTCTGGATGAAGCGCCTGGACGTTTGGACTTTTGCTTTGAAAATTTTAAAATTTCCTCCAGGATGGAAGAGGTTGAGTGGAAAAGAGTACAAGAAGTAGCACCTTTCACTGCCAAGATTGGCTAGATGAAGCGTCTGGATGTTTGGCATTAAGTTTTGAATTCTTAAAAAATTTCTCTAGGTTACCATGGTCGAGTGGAAAAGCGTCCAAGAAGTAGCACTTAACCCAGCCAAGATCGGCTGGATGAAGCGCCTGGACGTTTGGACTTTCGCTTGAAAATTAAAAATTTCCTCCAGGGTGGCAGAGGATGAGTGGAAAAGAGTCCAAGAAGTAGTACCTTTACGCCAAGATCGGTAGATGAAGCGCCTGGATGTTTGGGTTTAAGTTTTGAATTCTTAATAATTTTCTCCTGGGTTACCATGGTCGAGTGGAAAAGCGTCCAAGAAGTAGCACTTAACCCAGCCAAGATCGGCTGGATGAAGCGCCTGGACGTTTGGACTTTCGCTTTGAAAATTTAAAAATTTCCTCCAGGGTGGCAGGGGTTGAGTGGAAAAGAGTCCAAGAAGTAACACCTTTCACGGCCAAGATTGGCTAGATGAAGCGCCTGGATGTTTGGCATTAAGTTTTGAATTCTTAAAAATTTTCTCCATGGTTACCATGGTCGAGTGGAAAATTGTCCAAGAAGTAGCACTTAACCCAGCCAAGATTGGCTGGACGAAGTGCCTAGATATCTGGACTCAGGTTTTGAAAATTAAAAAATTTCCTCCAGGGTGGCAGGGGTTGAATGGAAAAGAGTCCAAGAAGTAGCACCTTTCATGGCCAAGATTGGCTAGATGAAGCCTGGATGTTTGGCATTAAGTTTTGATTTCTTAAAAATTTTCTCCAGGGTTACCTTGGTCGAGTGGAAAAGCGTCCAAGAATTAGCACTTAACCCAGCCAAGATCGGCTGGATGAAGCGCCTGGACGTTTGGACTTTCGCTTCGAAAATGAAAAAATTTCCTCCAGGGTGGCAGGGGTTGAGTGGAAAAGAGTCCAAGAAGTAGCACCTTTCACGGCCAAGATTGTCTAGATGAAGCACCTGGATGTTTGGCATTAAGTTTTGAATTCTTAAAAATTTTCTCCAGGGTTACCATGGTCGAGTGGAAAAGCATCCAAGAAGTAGCACTTAACACAGCCAAGATCGGCTAGATGAAGAGCCTAGGTATCTGGACTCAGGTTTGAAAATTAAAAAATTTCCTCCAGGGTGGCAGGGGTTGAATGGAAAAGAGTCCAAGAAGTAGAACCTTTCACAGCCAAGATTGGCTAGATGAAGCCTGGATGTTTGGCATTAAGTTTTGAATTCTTAAAAATTTTCTCCAGGGTTACCATGGTTGAGTGAAAAAGCGTCCAAGAAGTAGCACTTAACCCAGCCAAGATCGGCTGGATGAAGCGCCTGGACGTTTGGACTTTCGCTTTGAAAATTTAAAAATTTCCTCCAGGGTGGCAGGGGTTGAATGGAAAAGAGTCCAAGAAGTAGAACCTTTCACAGCCAAGATTGGCTAGATGAAGCCTGGATGTTTGGCATTAAGTTTTGAATTCTTAAAAATTTTCTCCAGGGTTACCATGGTCAAGTGGAAAAGCGTCCAAGAAGTAGCACTTAACTCAGCCAAGATCGGCTGGATGAAGCGCCTGGACGTTTGGATTTTCGCTTTGAAAATTAAAAAAATTTCTCCAGGGTGGCACGGGTTGAGTGGAAAAGAGTCCAAGAAGTAGCATCTTTTACGGCCAAGATTGGCTAGATGAAGAACCTGGATGTTTGGCATTAAGTTTTGAATTCTTAAAAATTTTCTCCAGGGTTACCATGGTGGGGTGGAAAAGCATCCAAGAAGTAGCACTTAACCCAGCCAACGTCGGCTGGACGAAGCGCCTAGATATCTGGACTCAGGTTTTGAAAATTAAATAAAATTCCTCCAGGGTGGCAGAAGTTGAATGGAAAAGAGTCCAAGAAGTAGCACTTAACCCAGCCAAGATCGGCTGGACGAAGTGCCTGGACGTTTGGACTTTCGCTTTGAAAATTAAAAAATTTCCTCCAGGGTGGCAGGGGTTGAGTGGAAAAGAATCCAAGAAGTAGCACCTTTCACAGCCAAGATTGGCTAGATGAAGCGCCAGGATGTTTGTCATTAAGTTTTGAATTCTTAAAAATTTTCTCCAGGGTTACCATGGTCGAGTGGAAAGGCGTCCAAGAAGTAGCACTTAACCCAGCCAAGATCGACTGGATGAAGCGCCTGGATGTTTGGACTTTTGCTTTAAAAATTAAAAAAATTCCTCCAGGGTGGCAGGGGTTGAATGGAAAAGAGTCCAAGAAGTAGCACCTTTCACGGCCAAAATTGGCTAGATGAAGCCTGGATGTTTGGCATTAAGTTTTGAATTCTTAAAAATTTTCTCCAGGGTTACCATGGTCGAGTGGAAAAGCATCCAGGAAGTAGCACTTAACCCAGCCAAGATCGGCTGGATGAAGCGCCTGGAAGTTTAGACTTTCGCTTTGAAAATTAAAAAATTTCCTCCAGGGTGGCAGGGGTTGAGTGGAAAACAATCCAAGAAGTAGCACCTTTCACAGCCAAGATTCGCTAGATGAAGCGCCTGGATGTTTGGCATTAAGTTTTGAATTCTTAAAAATTTTCTCCAGGGTTACCATGGTCGAGTGGAAAAGCGTCCAAGAAGTAGCACTTAACCCAGCCAAGATCGGCTGGATGAAGCGCCTGGAAGTTTAGACTTTCGCTTTGAAAATTAAAAAATTTCCTCCAGGGTGGCAGGGGTTGAGTGGAAAAGAGTCCAAGAAGTAGCACCTTTCACGGCGAAGATTGGCTAGATGAAGCCTGGATGTTTGGCATTAAGTTTTGAATTCTTAAAAATTTTCTTCAGGGTTACCATGGTCGAGTGCAAAAGCGACCAAGAAGTAGCACTTAACCAAGCCAAGATCGGCTGGATGAAGAGCCTAGGTATCTGGACTCAGGTTTGAAAATGAAAGAATTTCCTCCAGGGTGGCAGGGGTTGAGTGGAAAAGAGTCCAAGAAGTAGCACCTTTTACGGCCAAGATTGGCTAGATGAAGCGCCTGGATGTTTGGCATTAAGTTTTGAATTCTTAAAATTTTTCTCCAGGGTTACCATGGTCGAGTGGAAAAGCATCCAAGAAGTAGCACTTAACCTAGCCAAGATCAGCAGGATGAAGAGCCTAGGTATCTGGACTCAGGTTTAAAAATGAAAAAATTTCCTCCAGGGTGGCAGGGGTTGAATGGAAAAGAGTCCAAGAAGTAGCATCTTTCACGGCCAAGATTGGCTAGATGAAGCCTGGATGTTTGGCATTAAGTTTTGAATTCTTAAAAATTTTCTTCAGGGTTACCATGGTCGAGTGGAAAAGCGTCCAAGAAGTAGCACTTAACCCAGCCAAGATCGGCTGGATGAAGCGCTGGTTTAGACTTTCGCTTTGAAAATTAAAAAATTTCCTCCAGGGTGGCAGGGGTTGAGTGGAAAAGAGTCCAAGAAGTAGCACCTTTCACGGCCAAGATTGGCTAGATGAAGCGCCTGGATGTTTGGCATTAAGTTTTGACTTTTTAAAAATTTTCTCCAGGGTTACCATGGTCGAGAGGAAAAGCATCCAAGAAGTAGCACTTAACCCAGCCAAGATCGGCTGGATGAAGAGCCTAGGTATCTGGACTCAGGTTTGAAAATTAAAAAATTTCTTCCAGGGTGGCAGGGGTTGAGTGGAAAAGAGTCCAAGAAGTAGCACCTTTCACAGCCAAGATTGGCTAGATGAAGCTCCTGGATGTTTGGCATTAAGTTTTGAATTCTTAAAAATTTTCTCCAGGGTTACCATGGTCGAGTGGAAAGGCGTCCAAGAAGTAGCACTTAACCCAGCAAAGATCGGCTGGTTAAAGCGCCTGGACGTTTGGACTTTTGCTTTGAAAATTAAAAAATTTCCTCCAGGGTGGCAGGGGTTGAATGGAAAAGAGTCCAAGAAGTAGCACCTGTAATGGAAATTATTCTAATTGATTACATTTAATGTTTATTGTTCACTTTTAACACTGAATTGAATTAACTTCACTATTAAACTAACTTTACTTAAAGATAGATTATATATATATTCGTAACATCACGGTACTAGGCACGAATACAGAAACATACATTAGTGACCTGGAATGTTAGTGTTATGGGAAACATACACTGTGTGCGTGACAGAGGTTGAACCCATGTTAAAACAACCTCATGGGAGTACAGGATGCCCTATCTGTGCTAGGTAATGGAGATAAACTGGAGAACAATCAGACACTGTAAGCACAGATGGGTGGCGTGACTTTGGACTATTTCAATTGGTTCGAGATGAATTTGAGCGACCTTGGAATGTATACTTTTGCCTATAAAACCTCTAATCTGTGAGCTCACTGTTATCTCTTTGCTCACAGACTTCACTGTGTGTAAACCAGATCATTTCATTCTCTGCGCAGAGAAATAAAGCAAGACAAAGACAAATTTGCTGGACTCTTTATTTTTCAGTCTTCATATAATTCTGAGTTGAAAATTCCACGACAATCTTGGCGATTTGGATGGGATCCGACAGCTGATCGTCCGGGACTTGAAAGGCGTTGGTAGGCTGATCACCCTAAGCCCACAAAGGGTCTTAGCCCTGTACCCCTAAACGGTTTCAGGGAAGAGGGAACTGACGTCTGAGGGCCCAGTGGACCGTCACTGCTGGATTCCTTAAAAGAACCAGGAAAACGCGTGCTGAAAACGGTGAGACTGATTTTGAGACCCGAATTTGTCTTTGTCTTAAAATTAAGGGTACATATTTTCTTTCATCTTGGTCTGACAAAAACAACGAGTGGTTTGATATTCCTAGATTCACGAACGCATGGCCGAGCCGCCCTATAGGTTTCACGGGTTAGTGAAAAGGGTATTGTCTGCGAGTAGTAAGCAAGACAAAAAAAAAGCGTAAGGAACTCTGTACGAGTAAGTACAGGAGTAAGAAGACTCTGCTGGTTAGTGCAGAGCCACACGACAGTGACGACTGAGTGTGAGGAAAGAGGACGCGTCTCAGGTACAGGTAAAGTCTCGGATTGCAAGTATGGGGTCTAGTAATGTCAAACCTGAAATCGATTTAGACGATTTAAACAGCCCAATTTATGTTGACATGAGAAAGAAATATGGACAGAGAATTATGGAAGTGATACCGATTTGGATCGAAGATCATGATTTTCCAAAAAGGGGCACGTTTAGTGTGACGACTCTAAACAGGGTGAAGGAAAGTTTGGAAAAGCGTGAAAGTAAACTTTAGGATGAGAAAAAGTTGAAAAACAAACAAAAAGATCTGTTTCAGAAACATAGACAATATCTGAACTATTGGCTAGAAGAGGCAGAACGCCGAGAAAAACGGCGAGCCCTGAAAGAACTGCCTCATAAAAATGTAGAGTCAGAAACAAAGAAAGTTAAAGGAACAGAGTATACTGCTCAGAAATCTTCTTCTCTCTATCCCTCTCTAGAAAACCAGTGCGCCATGGTGGACTTTGATCTTGACTCTGGCCTTACCCCCACCAACAAATGCCCCAGCCGCTGGCACCACCACCGCAATCGCCACCACCACAACCGCCGTCTTACTACCCTGCTGCGACGACACCCGTGGGTTTATGGAAAGGAGGACAGTTGCCCGCCTCTCTTACCGCTCCAACGGCACCTGCACCATCTCAGCCTTCTACATTCAGCGACGGAGTTCGAAAGATGAGATACTCCGTGACCGGCACGAGAACCAGATCCAGATCGCTTGAAAGACTGGCACTAGAACCGGACTGCGTGGATGAGAACGACGACGGTGAGGGAAACGCGACATCTTTCCCTATGATTCAGGTGGCTGGCCCACAAGGAACCACGATGGTTTTTCGACCATGGACTGAGACAGACTTGAGGCAGGTTATGACAAATCTGCCAAACCCCAGAGACTCGGGAGAAAAGTTTGTAGTGGAACTGGATGCGTTCTGTCAAGAATTCAGCCCAACGATGCTCGAACTCAAACGTCTGCTGATGATCAAGATGGGGCCGGCGGACTGGCACAAGATCCGACCAGATTTCCCCCAGGTGGACACGCGGAGAGTTCAAGCAGTGTGGGGACACGCTGAGAACGAGCCATACAGGTCAGCAGTGAAAGCTCTGGGCGAACGATTCAAGGCCCTTTTTCCTGCTAGGATTAACACCGACAAGATCAACTACTGCACACAAAGAAGGGACGAGTCAGTTGACGACTATTTTGTGCGACTGTATGAGACTTTCAACACTTATAGTGGAATGCCAGAGCCGGACATTAGAGGGGAAATTCCAAAGATGTGGGAAGCTCATTTACGCAGCCGCTTCCTGAGTGGACTGAAACCCGAAATAACGACTATCGTCAAGCAAACCTGCATCGAGTGGGAAGACGAGAAACTGGAGAGGATTCAAAAACATGCGTTACATGCTGAAAAGATGTTGGCGGAGAAAAGTGCGAAAAAGGCTGAAAAGGAGCTCCAGCTGCCAAACCTGACAATGTACAGAGGAGCGAATTATCGAGGCCGAGGGCGGGGAGAGGAAGAGGGCAAAGACTGTCTCAAGTTGATCCGGATGTTTGTTTTTATTGCAAAAAGCCCGGACATTGGAAAAATGAGTGCCCGCTTTTGAATAGACACACGCGGCGGCTGCTGCGCAAAGTCTAAACCGAAAGCAGATTGACGGCAGAGTGCGAGAGAGAGGAGGGGGAGTTGAGAGCAAAGTCTACGGCGACCACACTTCAGTAACAGATAAGTTTGACACACACACCCCACATCTGACACTGCGAATTGCAATGAAGAAATGCTTGCTGCGAATTGCAATGAAGAAATGCTTGCTGTCATACACGATTGCATTGCTAAATTAGAAAATGAGAAATCTTTCAGACAAAGAGAATTAGGCACATATACTCATTTGAATGACTTAGCATATCAACAAATGCCAGAGGTTAGCTTATGGATAGACGGAGTTGAAAGGGTGTTTTTAGCTGATACGGGGCCACGAGTTCAGTATTAAGGATAAATGAGTTTGCCTCTGTCCCCAAATTGAGTGGAAATTTTGCATGGACGATTTCTGCATCTGGTCATACTGTTAAAGAGAATTATACAGTCCCTCTGAGGTGTAAAGATGAGAATGGTGCAAGTTTCAGACACAGCTTCCTCCTCTCACAGCACTGTCCAAAAAATCTGCTGGGGAGAGATTTGTTGTGCAAACTGGGTATTTCTCTAATATCTGGTCCAGAAGGTGTGAAAGCAGTTCAGTGCCAAATTCAAACTCTGACAGCAATCCAACATACACCACTATATGTTTATCAATGGAAATTGCAAGATGATGAATTATGCGAAAAGTCTTGTCAATGGCGCTAAAGACAGAGTTTCGCCTGATTCTGATTTTATGCCATTCTCAGACTTACATTGCTCAGCACATGTGTCTCTGGCTAGAGACGAGTTGTTTGAACAGAAATGGTTTCCACGTATTGAGATATTGCAATTGAATTGGCTAATTTGGACAGAAAATAAATGTGCTGCTGCTGTTGCATTAACCGATGAACAGCAGGTGTTTTTTGATGTTGTGGATTCTTTTCCCCATGTGTCGTTGTCGAAAGGAGCGACAATCGTTGGGAAGACATTGGTCCCTTTGTAAAGACGTGTATCTTTCATGAAAATTGGTTGCGGACTGCTGAGAAAAATGTTGAATATAATCCAACTCTGTCTGCATATCGAACGAATTTGACTGAGCCTGCTGCGATGGCTGAACGCACAGTTCATGTGAGTGAAAGTGCATTACCCAATCACTGCTTCCTTACAGAAACTGAAATGGAAAGCATTCCAGCTCTCAAGGAAGTTCCAAAGACTGTTTGGGCTTCTTCTAAATATGACGTGGGGTGATCAAGAATTGTGACCCTATTCAAATTATTCCAAAATCTGATTACAGACCATGCAAACCTCAATATCCTTTGAAAAGGGAAGCTATTGAGGGAATCAAGCCAGTTTTTGAGGCATTGAAAAGGCTGGAGTGATTGTGGAATGTGAGAACTCTCCTGTGCGCATACACCCATCTTTCCTGTCAAAAAGATAAGAGACGCAGACCAGCCGGTTGAGTGGAGGTTTGTGCAAGACTTGCAGGCTGTAAATGATGCAGTTCAGACACAGGCTCCTATTGTTCCCAACCCGTACACACTCTATCACAAATACCAGGTGATGCTGAATGGTTTTCGTTGTTGATCTTTCCAATGCTTTCTTTTCTGTGCCGGTTCATAAAGACAGCCAATTTTGGTTTGCTTTCAATTTTAATGGCAAACCTTACACTTTTACTCGACTTTGTCAAGGATTCAAAAATTCGCCTGTATTGTTCAAGCAGGCACTGAAGAGAAGTTTGGAAACATTACAATTGGCACCAGGGTCAGCTTTAATTCAATATGTCGATGATCTCTTAATAACAGCCAGAGATGAAGAAACTTGTACACAGGACACTGTAAAGCTGTTGAAACATTTGGCTGTTGAAGGCCACAAGGTCAGTTTGTCAAAGTTGCAGTTTGCAAAAAGGAGGTGACGTTTCTAGGTCACATTATCAACAAGCAGGGAAAATCTCTAACACAAAAGAGAATAGAGGCAATTCAAAAGATTCCAAAGCCTCTGACAAAAAAACAGCTCATGTCATTTTTGGGAATGTGTTCATATTGTAGAACATTTATTCCCAACTATGCCATTGAAGAGTCACCTTTGAGCGCTTTGGCTCACGGAAGAAGGTTGCAGCCACATGACAAACTGACCTGGACTCCTGAAGCAGAGAAAGCATTTGAAAGGTTGAAAATGTTGTTACAGACATCCCCAAGTCTGGGACTTCCAGACCCTGAGAGAAATTTTGTACAAACAGTTGATGAGAAAAATGGTTTCATGTCTTCTGTTCTGTTACAGGATCACGGGGGAAAGCTGAGACCGGTGGCATATTTTTCAAGTAAACTCGACCCTGTGGCAGCAGGTCTACCAAATTGTCTGAGAGCTGTTGCAGCAGCAGAAAAAGCTATTTTAGCTTCAAGGGAAATTGTGGGATATTCTGATGTAACATTACTAGTGCCACACGCTGTCTCTATGATCCTGTTGGAACAGAAAACATCTCATTTGTCAACAGCCAGATGGCTCAGATATAATACCATTCTATTGGAAATGCCAAACATCACAGTAAAACGGTGTACAGTATTGAATCCTGCCACACTGCTCCCAACCGAGCAGGATGGCGAGGAACATAATTGTATCGCCGCATTGGAACAGGTGTGCACACCGCGACCAGATTTAAAAAGAAACCCCCCTTGACAATGCAGATTTGGTTTTGTTTGTTGATGGTTCAGCGTCTCGAGACCCAGAAACCGGTAAAAACAGAGTAGGTTACGCAGTAACCACCGCGCATGCGACATTAGTAAGCGGAGCGCCCTCACAAGCATTACTCTGCGCAAGCGCCGAATTAGTAGCATTAACAGAAGCCTGTAAAATCGCAGAAGGAAAAACAGTCACCATCTACACAGATTCTCGTTATGCTTTTTCGACCTGTCATGATTTTTCGGCTCTATGGCGATGTAGGAAATTTCTAAAATCCGATGGTAAACCTATCCAAAATCATGATAAAATAGCAGCCTTGTTAGAAGCGATTTTGCTTCCAAGGTCGATTGCTATTTGCAAGTGCGTCGCGCATTCCAAGTTTAACGATTTTGTATCATTAGGAAACAAACGCTGCTGATATCGCTGCGAAGAACGCAACAAAGGGAACAGAACCTTCTCTTACATGTGTAACTGTTAACGATGACGAACTAACCTTCCCTTCTAGTTCTCTTTGCAGCTATGCAGGGTTTCGCAACACCAGAAGAGAAAAACAATGGGTGAAGGCCGAGTGCAAGCTGAAAGACAACGTTTGGCTGAGCACGAAGACAAACCTTGTTTGCCAAAACACTTTTTCCACACTATGCCAAATTAGTGCACGGGTTAGATCACATAAGCAAAATGGGAATGTTTGATATGATCAATCAATATTGGTTTACAAAAGGATTTACTTCCTTTGCAGACAAATATTGTCAATCTTGTATGATCTGTGCCACAAATAATGTAGGAAGAGGACAACAGGTCCTTTGGCAGCACATCCACCACCAAGTCAACCTTTTGATCACATAATGTTCGATTTCATTGAACTGACACCATGTGAAGGTAAGAAATTCTGCCTTGTTTTGGTTGATATGTTCTCAAAATGGGTGGAAGTCTTCCCACATCTAAGCAAAATGCTGGGGCTGTTGCAAAGGCACTAGTGTCTGAGATCGTCCCAAGATGGGGAATACCAAAAAGATTAGTAGTGATAATGGCACACCTTTTGCTAATGAGGCAATCGATCAGGTTGGGAAATTCTTGGGAATTGACATACGTAAACATACCTCCTATCATCCAGCGTCCGGGGGTAGTGTTGAAAGAGAAAATGGAATTTTGAAAAATAAACTGGCAAAGTGTTGTGAGCAAACAGGTCTGTCTTGGGTCAAAGCACTTCCCATTGTGTTGATGTATATGAGAATGAGAAAAAGAGCAAAGTCTAATCTCAGCCCATTTGAAATCTTGTTTGGCAGGCCTCCATCGCTTGGAGTGGGACCGGAACCCCGACCATTGCCCTCTACTGCTCTGTGTGAAGATGACATGTTGAACTATTGTAAAAATCTGTCTTCGACTCTCTCTCAGATCTCTCAACAGGTCAAGGACACTCTACCTAAACCAGCAGAAGGATTTCTGCATGACATCAGACCTGGTGATTTTGTGGTGGTCAAGGATTTCAGAAGGAAACATTGGAAATCAAGGAGGTGGAGGTCCTGCTCATAACGCACACTGCTGATAACGCACACTGCGGTTAAGGTGGCTGAGAGGGCTACGTGGATACACGCCAGCCACTGCAAGAAGGTCCCACCACCACCAGAGGGAGACGCAGCCCAATAAACAGTGATTGACCCGCTGCCCCGTGCCAAGGGGGACGTCTGACTGACAAAGGTAAACGAACACACAGTGGTGTATGGGAGCTGAACACGCAGCAACATCACTGTGTGGGAGTGAGCTGATGTCAGTACAGGCCAACGGATGCCGAAAAGAAAAAGGATTTTTCCCATCACCATAGAAGAGCAAGGGCTCTATGGATCAGACGCTTCGTGGTGGAACACTAGATACCCGTTCACCCCGATTCTATATCGCTGCTATAAGAGGAAAATAGGAAACGACGTATGTAAAGCAGTTAGACAAATAGTTGAACAAGATAGTGCAGTGTTAGCTGTCATTACCACAATTGGCTGGAGAGCATCACATTTCTATGAAGGACAGACTGCTGCGTTCCTGTATAGTAAACCAAATATAAGACCTCAATTAGATAGACAAACAGGGCAAATTTGTTTCTTCCCTACAAAAATACCAGGTGTCACGTGGCAGTATCTGACAAGATGGTATCCTCTAAATTGAGAAGGAAGATAGACAAGTTCAAAAACCTATACGACTTGTACCCAAACCTTTTGACCCTAATCATAAGTATGACGCTGGTCATCCTCTCATTTGCACTATTCATCATGATATACATGGAGAAACAACATGAACATCATGTCACTGAATGTGACGATATGGTTAATCAAACTCTCCTCCGCAAGTCAGAGCGATCAAGACAGGAGATGAGCACTGGTTAGACCACCCGAATCCGCCACATCCGTATGCTAACAATATGTGGTGGAGGCTGCTTAACTTCACTGCTAAACGAATGGCTTGACTGACTGCTACGCAGTGTGCACAACTCCTCACAGCATAACCGAGGGGATTGGTGGGCCTATCAAGACCCAGATAAGGATCTGATGGCACATAACAGCAATATCAGTGGCAGCAGCAGGGCTACCCGAACACAGTGACTTCTGGATCATGGAGAATTCAACTGAGTGGACAAAGATTAGAACCCTGAAGAGGGTGGCAGGCCGCATTGCTATAGTGAAAGACATACCATCTAACCTGACCTGTTATCGAAATGACGGGGACAAGACTCCATGGGAGAAATACCCATCAATCACTGCAATGAGATGTACAACTCACTCCTGATCACTCAAGAAGCCGGTCACAAATGCATGGGGTGCTTGTTGAATTCCATCATTGGGGTAGGACTTCTGCCACAATGTCAAATCAGCCGACGTTATCTCACCGGTAGCAACCCCAACGATCGGGTGAGATGCAAACAAGATTGCTCAGAGGTCCACATTCCTGACAACGATGGTGGTACCAGTGTGGTGGAGGAATGGTACTGGCTGTGTGGACATGTCGTGTATGCTTCACTGCCCCGACGGTGGACAGGCACATGTGCTATGGTACAGTTATATGGAGGAGCGATCGCGTAAGAGCACCAGAACAACTTCACACGAAGAAGCCAGGACATCGCCTCACTAAGGCCAAGAGAGAAATCGAGAAGAGGGTGACTTCACTGCGTGACCGAGTCAAGATATCAAGCCTTGGACGGGACAACCCTGTCCCGAAAGAACATCGACTATGGAACGGAGCTGAGAAATTCTTCCAGGCTTTGGTCCTGGTCTCTTGGTGTGGCATTCCTCCAAAATGAAGTGGAAGTGACACGGTATGAACTAATCAGCTTCATGAATACCACAAAGGTAATGATGGAGGGGATCAAGGAGGAACTGAGAGGCCTGAGACTGACAGCGTTGCAGAATCGACTTGTGTTGGATCAACTTACAGCCATTTCCGGAGGCGTGTGTGCTGTTGTAGGATCTGCATGTTGTACCTATATTCCTGACAATGATGCTGATGGTCATATGATAGATTTGGGTATTCAGAATATCACCAATGCAGTAAACAGGCTAAAGGCTAGGGAGATTAGTGCTGATGATGATGTGTGGGGATGGAATTGGTTCAAGGGATTATGGCAAAAGGCTGAGTATATTGGTTTGCTTGCCATTTCAGCACTATCTGTGTTTGTTCTGTTACTGTGTATATGGCCTTGTGTGATGAGCATGGTAAAAAGAGCAGTGAATTCGACTATGAGAGCTTCTGTCACACACCAAATGATAATGTTTAATCACTGGGAGAGTAAGGTAAAAGATAAATCCAGAAAGGTATTGAATATTGTTGATTGTGATGATTCAAGTGATGATTCAAGTGATGATGAAGAGTAAACCAATGACTAAAAGGGTCTTCAGTAGATAATTTCACAAGATAACACCATTTAAAGGGAAAATTCTACATTTCAATTAACGTTTTTTTTTATATATATATAGTCAAGCGATGATTTCCTCAGATTGAGTTTTATGTAATCTCCAGTTAATCACATGTTAAAGATGTTTATTATGATTTTCAAACCCTTATTGTGTGATGGTGTGTTCTGAATCCATGTGAATTTACACACTTGATGTTATCGTTAAGGGATTTTATTTTATTATATTCTAATTTGACAGGTGATCAAGAATGATCAAAAGGGAGGAGTGTAATGGAAATTATTCTAATTGATTACATTTAATGTTTATTGTTCACTTTTAACACTGAATTGAATTAACTTCACTATTAAACTAACTTTACTTAAAGATAGATTATATATATATTCGTAACATCACGGTACTAGGCACGAATACAGAAACATACATTAGTGACCTGGAATGTTAGTGTTATGGGAAACATACACTGTGTGCGTGACAGAGGTTGAACCCATGTTAAAACAACCTCATGGGAGTACAGGATGCCCTATCTGTGCTAGGTACGGGAGATAAACTGGAGAACAATCAGACACTGTAAGCACAGATGGGTGGCGTGACTTTGGACTATTTCAATTGGTTCGAGATGAATTTGAGCGACCTTGGAATGTATACTTTTGCCTATAAAACCTCTAATCTGTGAGCTCACTGTTATCTCTTTGCTCACAGACTTCACTGTGTGTAAACCAGATCATTTCATTCTCTGCGCAGAGAAATAAAGCAAGACAAAGACAAATTTGCTGGACTCTTTATTTTTCAGTCTTCATATAATTCTGAGTTGAAAATTCCACGACACACCTTTCACGGCCAAGATTGGCTAGATGAAGCCTGGATGTTTGGCATTAAGTTTTGAATTCTTAAAAATTTTCTTCAGGGTTACCATGGTCGAGTGCAAAAGCGTCCAAGAAGTAGCACTTAACCAAGCCAAGATCGGCTGGATGAAGAGCCTAGGTATCTGGACTCAGGTTTGAAAATGAAAAAGTTTCCTCCAGGGTGGCAGGGGTTGAGTGGAAAAGAGTCCAAGAAGTAGCACCTTTCACGGCCAAGATTGGCTAGATGAAGCGCCTGGATGTTTGGCATTAAGTTTTGAATTTTTAAAAATTTTCTCCAGGGTTACCATGGTCGAGAGGAAAAGCATCCAAGAAGTAGCACTTAACCCAGCCAAGATCGGCTGGATGAAGAGCCTAGGTATCTGGACTCAGGTTTGAAAATTAAAAAATTTCTTCCAGGGTGGCAGGGGTTGAGTGGAAAAGAGTCCAAGAAGTAGCACCTTTCACGGCCAAGATTGGCTAGATGAAGCGCCTGGATGTTTGGCATTAAGTTTTGAATTTTTAAAATTTTCTCCAGGGTTACCATGGTCGAGAGGAAAAGCATCAAGAAGTAGCACTTAACCCAGCCAAGATCGGCTGGATGAAGAGCCTAGGTATCTGGACTCAGGTTCAAAATTAAAAAATTTCTTCCAGGGTGGCAGGGGTTGAGTGGAAAAGAGTCCAAGAAGTAGCACCTTTCACAGCCAAGAATGGCTAGATGAAGCTCCTGGATGTTTGGCATTAAGTTTTGAATTCTTAAAAATTTTCTCCAGGGTTACCATGGTCGAGTGGAAAGGCGTCAAGAAGTAGCACTTAACCCAGCCAAGATCGGCTGGATGAAGCGCCTGGAAGTTTAGACTTTCGCTTTGAAAATTTAAAAATTTCCTCCAGGGTGGCAGGGTTGAATGGAAAGAGTCCAAGAAGTAGCACCTTTCACTGCCAAGATTGGCTAGTTGAAGTGCCTGGATGTTTGTCATTAAGTTTTGAATTCTTAAAATTTTTCTCAGGGTTACCATGGTCGAGTGGAAAAGCGTCTCAAGAAGTAGCACTTAACCCAGCCAAGATCGGCTGGATGAAGCGCCTGGATGTTTGGACTTTCGCTTGAAAATTAAAAATTTCCTCCAGGGTGGCAGGGGTTGAGTGGAAAAGAATCCAAGAAGTAGCACCTTTCACGGCCAAGATTGGCTAGATGAAGCGCCTGGATGTTTGGCATTAAGTTTTGAATTCTTAAAAATTTTCTCCAGGGTTACCATGATCGAGTTGAAAAGTGTCCAAGAAGTAGCACTTAACCCAGCCAAGATCGGCTGGATGAAGAGCCTAGGTATCTGGACTCAGGTTTGAAAATTAAAAAATTTCTTCCAGGGTGGCAGGGGTTAAATGGAAAAGCGTCCAAGAAGTAGCACTTAACCCAGCCAAGATCGGCTGGATGAAGCGCCTGGACGTTTGGACTTTCGCTTTGAAAATTTAAAAATTTCCTCCAGGGTGGCAGGTGTTGAATGGAAAAGAGTCCAAGAAGTAGCACCTTTCACGGCCAAGATTGGCTAGATGAAGCCTGGATGTTTGGCATTAAGTTTTGAATTCTTAAAAATTTTCTCCAGGATTACCATGGTCGAGTGGAAAAGCGTCCAAGAATTATCACTTAACCCAGCCAAGATCGGCTGGATGAAGCGCCTGGAAGTTTGGATTTTCGCTTTGAAAATTAAAAAAATTCCTCCAGGGTGGCAGGGGTTGAGTGGAAAAGAGTCCAAGAAGTAGCACCTTTCACGGCCAAGATTGGCTAGATGAAGCGCCTGGATGTTTGTCATTAAGTTTTGAATTCTAAAAATTTTCTCCAGGGTTACCATGGTCGAGTGGAAAAGCATCCAAGAAGTAGCACTTAACACAGCCAAGATCGGCTGGATGAAGAGCCTAGGTATCTGGACTCAGGTTTGAAAATTAAAAAATTTCTTCCAGGGTGGCAGGGGTTAAATGGAAAAAGTCCAAGAAGTAGCACCTTTCACAGCCAAGATTGGCTAGATGAAGCCTGGATGTTTGGCATTAAGTTTTGAATTCTTAAAAATTTTCTCCAGGATTACCATGGTCGAGTGGAAAAGCGTCCAAGAATTATCACTTAACCCAGCCAAGATCGGCTGGATGAAGCGCCTGGTCGTTTGGATTTTCGCTTTGAAAATTAAAAAAAATTTCTTCCAGGGTGGCAGGGGTTGAGTGGAAAAGAGTCCAAGAAGTAACACCTTTCATGGCCAAGATTGGCTAGATGAAGCTTGGATGTTTGGCTTTAAGTTTTGAATTCTTAAAAATTTTCTCAGGGTTACCATGGTCGAGTGGAAAAGCGTCCCAAGAAGTAGCACTTAACCCAGCCAAGATCGGCTGGATGAAGTGCCTAGATATCTGGACTCAGGTCTTGAAAATTAAAAAATTTCCTCCAGGGTGGCAGGGGTTGAATGGAAAAGAGTCCAAGAAGTAGCACCTTTCACGACCAAGATTGGCTAGATGAAGCCTGGATGTTTGGCGTTAAGTTTTGAATTCTTAAAAATTTTCTCCAGGGTTACCATGGTCGAGTGAAAAAGCGTCCAAGAAGTAGCACTTAACCCAGCCAAGATCAGCTGGATGAAGCGCCTGGGACGTTTGGACTTTCGCTTTGAAAATTAAAACATTTCCTCCAGGGTGGCAGGGGTTGAATGGAAAAGAGTCCAAGAAGTAGCACCTTTCACGGCCAAGATTGGCTAGATGAAGCGCCTGAATGTTTGGCATTAAGTTTTGAAGTCTTAAAAATTTTCTCCAGGGTTACCATGGTCGAGTGAAAAAGCGTCCAAGAAGTAGCACTTAACCCAGCCAAGATCGGCTGGATGAAGCGCCTGGATGTTTGTACTTTCGCTTTGAAAATTAAAAAATTTCCTCCAGGGTGGCAGGGGTTGAATGGAAAAGAGTCCAAGAAGTAGCACCTTTCACGGCCAAGATTGGCTAGATGAAGCGCCTGGATGTTTGCCATTAAGTTTTGAATTCTTAAAAATTTTCTACAGGGTTACCATGGTCGAGTGGAAAAAGTCCTCAGAGAAGTCGCACGTAACTAGGCTAATTTTGGCTGGATGAATCGCCTGGACGTTTGGACTCATGTTTTGAAAATTAAAAAATTTCCTCCAGGGTTACCATGGTCGAGGAGGAACGTGTCCTAGAAATTGCACCTATCCATGCCAAGATCGGCTGGCTGAAAAACCTGGATGTTTGGGCTCAGGTTCTGAAAGCTTAAACATTTCCTCAAGGGTTACCATGGTCGAGCCGAAAAGTGTCTGAGAAATCACACCTATTCTGGCCAAGATCGGCTGGATGAAGAGCCTGGACGTTTGGACTTTCGCTTTGAAAATTTAAAAATTTCCTCCAGGGTGGCAGGGGTTGAGTGGAAAAGATTCCAAGAAGTAGCACCTTTCACGGCCAAGATTGGCTAGATGAAGCGCCTGGATGTTTGGCATTAAGTTTTGAATTCTTAAAAATTTTCTCCAGGGTTACCATGGTCGAGTGGAAAAGCAACCAAGAAGTAGAACTTAACCCAGCCAAGATCGTCTGGATGAAGCGCCTGGACGTTTGGACTTTTGCTTTGAAAATTTTAAAATTTTCTCCAGGGTGGAAGAGGTTGAGTGGAAAAGAGTACAAGAAGTAGCACCTTTCACTGCCAAGATTGGCTAGATGAAGCGTCTGGATGTTTGGCATTAAGTTTTGAATTCTTAAAAAATTTCTCTAGGTTACCATGGTCGAGTGGAAAAGCGTCCAAGAAGTAGCACTTAACCCAGCCAAGATCGGCTGGATGAAGCGCCTGGACGTTTGGACTTTCGCTTTGAAAATTAAAAAATTTCCTCCAGGGTGGCAGAGGATGAGTGGAAAAGAGTCCAAGAAGTAGTACCTTTACGCCAAGATCGGGTAGATGAAGCGCCTGGATGTTTGGGTTTAAGTTTTGAATTCTTAATAATTTTCTCCTGGGTTACCATGGTCGAGTGGAAAAAGTCCTCAGAGAAGTCGCACGTAACTAGGCTAATTTTGGCTGGATGAATCGCCTGGACATTTGGACTCAGGTTTTGAAAATTAAAAAATTTCCTCCAGGGTTACCATGGTCGAGCCGGAAAGTGTCTGAGAAATCACACCTATTCTGGCCAAGATCGGCTGGATGAAGAGCCTGGACGTTTGGACTTTTGCTTTGAAAAATTTAAAAATTTCCTCCAGGGTGGCAGGGGTTGAGTGGAAAAGATTCCAAGAAGTAGCACCTTTCACGGCCAAGATTGGCTAGATGAAGCGCCTGGATGTTTGGCATTAAGTTTTGAATTCTTAAAAATTTTCTCCAGGGTTACCATGGTCGAGTGGAAAAGCAACCAAGAAGTAGAACTTAACCCAGCCAAGATCGTCTGGATGAAGCGCCTGGACGTTTGGACTTTTGCTTTGAAAATTTTAAAATTTCCTCCAGGATGGAAGAGGTTGAGTGGAAAAGAGTACAAGAAGTAGCACCTTTCACTGCCAAGATTGGCTAGATGAAGCGTCTGGATGTTTGGCATTAAGTTTTGAATTCTTAAAAAATTTCTCTAGGTTACCATGGTCGAGTGGAAAAGCGTCCAAGAAGTAGCACTTAACCCAGCCAAGATCGGCTGGATGAAGCGCCTGGACGTTTGGACTTTCGCTTTGAAAATTAAAAAATTTCCTCCAGGGTGGCAGAGGATGAGTGGAAAAGAGTCCAAGAAGTAGTACCTTTTACGGCCAAGATCGGGTAGATGAAGCGCCTGGATGTTTGGGTTTAAGTTTTGAATTCTTAATAATTTTCTCCTGGGTTACCATGGTCGAGTGGAAAAGCGTCCAAGAAGTAGCACTTAACCCAGCCAAGATCGGCTGGATGAAGCGCCTGGACGCGTTGGACTTTCAGCTTTGAAAATTTAAAAATTTCCTCCAGGGTGGCAGGGGTTGAGTGGAAAAGAGTCCAAGAAGTAACACCTTTCACGGCCAAGATTGGCTAGATGAAGCGCCTGGATGTTTGGCATTAAGTTTTGAATTCTTAAAAATTTTCTCCATGGTTACCATGGTCGAGTGGAAAATTGTCCAAGAAGTAGCACTTAACCCAGCCAAGATTGGCTGGACGAAGTGCCTAGATATCTGGACTCAGGTTTTGAAAATTAAAAAATTTCCTCCAGGGTGGCAGGGGTTGAATGGAAAAGAGTCCAAGAAGTAGCACCTTTCATGGCCAAGATTGGCTAGATGAAGCCTGGATGTTTGGCATTAAGTTTTGATTTCTTAAAAATTTTCTCCAGGGTTACCTTGGTCGAGTGGAAAAGCGTCCAAGAATTAGCACTTAACCCAGCCAAGATCGGCTGGATGAAGCGCCTGGACGTTTGGACTTTCGCTTCGAAAATGAAAAAATTTCCTCCAGGGTGGCAGGGGTTGAGTGGAAAAGAGTCCAAGAAGTAGCACCTTTCACGGCCAAGATTGTCTAGATGAAGCACCTGGATGTTTGGCATTAAGTTTTGAATTCTTAAAAATTTTCTCCAGGGTTACCATGGTCGAGTGGAAAAGCATCCAGAAGTAGCACTTAACACAGCCAAGATCGGCTGGATGAAGAGCCTAGGTATCTGGACTCAGGTTTGAAAATTAAAAAATTTCTTCCAGGGTGGCAGGGGTTGAATGGAAAAGAGTCAAGAAGTAGAACCTTTCACAGCCAAGATTGGCTAGATGAAGCCTGGATGTTTGGCATTAAGTTTTGAATTCTTAAAAATTTTCTCCAGGGTTACCATGGTTGAGTGGAAAAGCGTCAAGAAGTAGCACTTAACCCAGCCAAGATCGGCTGGATGAAGCGCCTGGACGTTTGGACTTTCGCTTTGAAAATTAAAAAATTTCCTCCAGGGTGGCAGGGGTTGAATGGAAAAGAGTCCAAGAAGTAGAACCTTTCACAGCCAAGATTGGCTAGATGAAGCCTGGATGTTTGGCATTAAGTTTTGAATTCTTAAAAATTTTCTCCAGGGTTACCATGGTCAAGTGGAAAAGCGTCAAGAAGTAGCACTTAACTCAGCCAAGATCGGCTGGATGAAGCGCCTGGACGTTTGGACTTTCGCTTTGAAAATTAAAAAAATTTCTCCAGGGTGGCACGGGTTGAGTGGAAAAGAGTCCAAGAAGTAGCATCTTTTACGGCCAAGATTGGCTAGATGAAGAACCTGGATGTTTGGCATTAAGTTTTGAATTCTTAAAAATTTTCTCAGGGTTACCATGGTGGGGTGGAAAAGCATCCAAGAAGTAGCACTTAACCCAGCCAAGATCGGCTGGATGAAGCGCCTGGATATCTGGACTCAGGTTTTGAAAATTAAAAAAATTCCTCCAGGGTGGCAGAAGTTGAATGGAAAAGAGAGTCAAGAAGTAGCACTTAACCCAGCCAAGATCGGCTGGATGAAGTGCCTGGATGTTTGGACTTTAAGCTTTGAAAATTAAAAATTTCCTCCAGGGTGGCAGGGGTTGAGTGGAAAAGAATCCAAGAAGTAGCACCTTTCACAGCCAAGATTGGCTAGATGAAGCGCCAGGATGTTTGTCATTAAGTTTTGAATTCTTAAAAATTTTCTCAGGGTTACCATGGTCGAGTGGAAAGCGTCCAAGAAGTAGCACTTAACCCAGCCAAGATCGGCTGGATGAAGCGCCTGGATGTTTGGACTTTTGCTTTGAAAATTAAAAAATTTCCTCCAGGGTGGCAGGGGTTGAATGGAAAAGAGTCCAAGAAGTAGCACTTTTCACGGCCAAGATTGGCTAGATGAAGCCTGGATGTTTGGCATTAAGTTTTGAATTCTTAAAAATTTTCTCAGGGTAACCATGGTGGAGTGGAAAAGCATCCAAGAAGTAGCACTTAACCCAGCCAAGATCGGCTGGATGAAGCGCCTGGATATTTGGACTCAGGTTTTGAAAATGAAAAAATTTCCTCCAGGGGTGGCAGGAGTTGAATGGAAAAGAGTCAGAAGTAGCACCTTAACCCAGCCAAGATCGGCTGGATGAAGCGCCTGGATGTTTAGACTTAAGCTTTGAAAATTAAAAAAATTTCCTCCAGGGTGGCAGGGGTTGAGTGGAAAAGAGTCAAGAAGTAGCACCTTTCACTGCCAAGATTGGCTAGATGAAGCGCCTGGATGTTTGTCATTAAGTTTTGAATTCTTAAAAAATTTTCTCCAGGGTTACCATGGTCGAGTGGAAAAGCGTCCAAGAAGTAGCACTTTCCCAGCCAAGATCGGCTGGATGAAGCGCCTGGATGTTTGGACTTTCGTTTTGAAAATTAAAAATTTCCTCCAGGGTGGCAGGGGTTGAGTGGAAAAGAGTCCAAGAAGTAGCACCTTTCACGGCCAAGATTGGCTAGATGAAGCGCCTGGATGTTTGGCATTAAGTTTTGAATTCTTAAAAATTTCCTCCAGGGTTACCATGATCGAGTTGGAAAAGAGTCAAGAAGTAGCACTTTCACAGCCAAGATCGGCTGGATGAAGAGCCTGGATGTTTGGCATTAAGGTTTGAATTTAAAAAATTTTCTTCCAGGGTTACCATGGTCGAGTGGAAAAGCGTCCAAGAAGTAGCACTTAACCCAGCCAAGATCGGCTGGATGAAGCGCCTGGATCTTGGACTTTCGCTTTGAAAATTAAAAAATTTCCTCCAGGGTGGCAGGGGTTGAATGGAAAAGAGTCAAGAAGTAGCACCTTTCACGGCCAAGATTGGCTAGATGAAGCCTGGATGTTTGGCATTAAGTTTTGAATTCTTAAAAATTTTCTCCAGGATTACCATGGTCGAGAGTGGAAAAGCGTCCAAGAAGTAGCACTTAACCCAGCCAAGATCGGCTGGATGAAGCGCCTGGAAGTTTGGACTTTCGCTTTGAAAATTAAAAATTTCCTCCAGGGTGGCAGGGGTTGAGTGGAAAGAGTCAAGAAGTAGCACCTTTCACACGGCCAAGATTGGCTAGATGAAGCGCCTGGATGTTTGGCATTAAGTTTTGAATTCTTAAAAATTTTCTCCAGGGTTACCATGGTCGAGTGGAAAAGCATCCAAGAAGTAGCACTTAACACAGCCAAGATCGGCTGGATGAAGAGCCTAGGTATCTGGACTCAGGTTTGAAAATTAAAAAAATTTCTTCCAGGGTGGCAGGGGTTGAGTGGAAAAGAGTCAAGAAGTAGCACCTTTCACGGCCAAGATTGGCTAGATGAAGCCTGGATGTTTGGCATTAAGTTTTGAATTCTTAAAAATTTTCTCCAGGGTTACCATGGTCGAGTGGAAAAGCGTCAAGAAGTAGCACTTAACCCAGCCAAGATCGGCTGGATGAAGAGCCTGGTATCGTTTGGACTTTAGGCTTTGAAAATTAAAAAATTTCCTCCAGGGTGGCAGGGGTTGAGTGGAAAGAGTCCAAGAAGTAGCACCTTTCACGGCCAAGATTGGCTAGATGAAGCGCCTGGATGTTTGGCATTAAGTTTTGAATTCTTAAAAATTTTCTCCAGGGTTACCATGGTCGAGTGGAAAAGCGTCAAAGAAGTAGCACTTAACCCAGCCAAGATCGGCTGGATGAAGAGCCTAGATATCTGGACTCAGGTTTGAAAATTAAAAATTTCCTCCAGGGTGGCAGGGGTTGAGTGGAAAAGAGTCCAAGAAGTAGCACCTTTCACGGCCAAGATTGGCTAGATGAAGCGCCTGGATGTTTGGCATTAAGTTTTGAATTCTTAAAAATTTTCTCCAGGGTTACCATGGTCGAGTGGAAAAGCGTCAAGAAGTAGCACTTAACCCAGCCAAGATCAGCTGGATGAAGCGCCTGGACGTTTGGACTTTCGCTTTGAAAATTAAAAAATTTCCTCCAGGGTGGCAGGGGTTGAGTGGAAAAGAGTCCAAGAAGTAGCACCTTTCACGGCCAAGATTGGCTAGATGAAGCGCCTGGATGTTTGGCATTAAGTTTTGAATTCTTAAAAATTTTCTCCAGGGTTACCATGGTCGAGTGGAAAAGCGTCAAGAAGTAGCACTTAACCCAGCCAAGATCGGCTGGATGAAGCGCCTGGATATTTGGACTTTCGCTTTGAAAATTAAAAATTTCCTCCAGGGTGGCAGGGGTTGAGTGGAAAAGAGTCAAGAAGTAGCACCTTTCACGGCCAAGATTGGCTAGATGAAGCGCCTGGATGTTTGGCATTAAGTTTTGAATTCTTAAAAATTTTCTCCAGGTTACCATGGTCGAGTGGAAAAGCATCAGAGAAGTAGCACTTAACCCAGCCAAGATCGGCTGGATGAAGCGCCTGGACGTTTGGACTCAGGTTTGAAAATTAAAAATTTCCTCCAGGGTGGCAGGGTTGAGTGGAAAAGAGTCCTAGAAGTAGCACCTTTCACGCCAAGATTGGCTAGATGAAAAACCTGGATGTTTGGCATTAAGTTTTGAATTCTTAAAAATTTTTCTCAAGGGTTACCATGGTCGAGTGGAAAAGCATCCAAAGTAGCACCTATTCAGCCAAGATCGGCTGGATGAAGAGCCTGGACGTTTGGACTTTCTCGCTTTGAAAATTAAAAATTTCCTCCAGGGTGGCAGGGGTTGAGTGGAAAAGAGTCAAGAAGTAGCACCTTTCACGGCCAAGATTGGCTAGATGAAGCGCCTGGATGTTTGGCATTAAGTTTTGAATTCTTAAAAATTTTCTCCAGGGTTACCATGGTCGAGTGGAAAAGCAACCAAGAAGTAGCACTTAACCCAGCCAAGATCGGCTGGATGAAGCGCCTGGAAGTTTGGACTTTCGCTTTGAAAATTAAAAATTTTCTCCAGGGTGGCAGAGGTTGAGTGGAAAAGAGTCAAGAAGTAGCACCTTTCACGGCCAAGATTGGCTAGATGAAGCGCCTGGATGTTTGGCATTAAGTTTTGAATTCTTAAAAATTTTCTCCAGGGTTACCATGGTCGAGTGGAAAGCATCCAAGAAGTAGCACTTAACCCAGCCAAGATCGGCTGGATGAAGCGCCTGGGCGTTTGGACTTTCGCTTTGAAAATTAAAAATATTCCTCCAGGGTGGCAGAGGTTGAGTGGAAAAGAGTCCAAGAAGTAGCACCTTTCACGGCCAAGATTGGCTAGATGAAGCGCCTGGATGTTTGGCATTAAGTTTTGAATTCTTAAAAATTTTCTCCAGGGTTACCATGGTCGAGTGGAAAAGCGTCAAGAAGTAGCACTTAACCCAGCCAAGATCGGCTGGATGAAGCGCCTGAGCGTTTGGACTTTTTCGCTTGAAAATTAAAAAATTTCCTCCAGGGTGGCAGGGGTTGAATGGAAAAGAGTCCAAGAAGTAGCACCTTTCACGGCCAAGATTGGCTAGATGAAGCCATGGATGTTTGGCATTAAGTTTTGAATTCTTAAAAATTTTCTCCAGGGTTACCATGGTCGAGTGGAAAGCATCAGAAAGTAGCACTTAACCCAGCCAAGATCGGCTGGATGAAGAGCCTGGGCGTTTGGACTTTTTGCTTTGAAAATTAAAAATTTCCTCCAGGGTGGCAGGGGTTGAGTGGAAAGAGTCAAGAAGTAGCACCTTTCACGGCCAAGATTGGCTAGATGAAAGCGCCTGGATGTTTGGCATTAAGTTTTGAATTCTTAAAAATTTTCTCCAGGGTTACCATGGTCGAGTGGAAAAGCAACCAAGAAGTAGCACTTAACCCAGCCAAGATCGGCTGGATGAAGCGCCTGGACGTTTGGACTTTTAGCTTTGAAAATTAAAAATTTCCTCCAGGGTGGCAGAGGTTGAGTGGAAAGAGTCAAGAAGTAGCACCTTTCACTGCCAAGATTGGCTAGATGAAGCGCCTGGATGTTTGGCATTAAGTTTTGAATTCTTAAAAATTTCTCTCCAGGTTACCATGGTCGAGTGGAAAAGCGTCAAGAAGTAGCACTTAACCCAGCCGAGTTTGGCTGGATGAAGCGCATGGACGTATGGACTTTCGCTTTGAAACTTAAAAAATTTCCTCCAGGGTGGCAGAGGTTGAGTGGAAAAGAGTCAAGAAGTAGCACCTTTCACGGCCAAGATTGGCTAGATGAAGCGCCTGGATGTTTGGCATTAAGTTTTGAATTCTTAAAAATTTTCTCCAGGGTTACCATGGTCGAGTGGAAAAGCGTCCAGAAGTAGCACTTAACCCAGCCAAGATCGGCTGGATGAAGCGCCTGGACGTTTGGACTTTTGCTTTGAAAATTAAATATTTCCTCCAGGGTGGCAGGGGTTGAGTGGAAAGAGTCAAGAAGTAGCACCTTTCACGGCCAAGATTGGCTAGATGAAGCGCCTGGATGTTTGGCATTAAGTTTTGAATTCTTAAAAATTTTCTCCAGGGTTACCATGGTCGAGTGGAAAAAGCGTCCAAGAAGTAGCACTTAACCCAGCCAAGATCGGCTGGATGAAGCGCCTAGATATCTGGACTCAGGCTTTGAAAATTAAAAATTTCCTCCAGGGTGGCAGGGGTTGAATGGAAAAGAGTCAAGAAGTAGCACCTTTCACGGCCAAGATTGGCTAGATGAAGCCTGGATGTTTGGCATTAAGTTTTGAATTCTTAAAAATTTTCTCCAGGGTTACCATGGTCGAGTGGAAAAGCGTCAAGAAGTAGCACTTAACCCAGCCAAGATCGGCTGGATGAAGAGCCTGGACGTCTGGACTTTAGGTTTGAAAATGAAAAAAATTTCCTCCAGGGTGGCAGGGGTTGAGTGGAAAAGAGTCCAAGAAGTAGCACCTTTCACGGCCAAGATTGGCTAGATGAAGCACCTGGATGTTTGGCATTAAGTTTTGAATTCTTAAAAATTTTCTCCAGGGTTACCATGGTCGAGTGGAAAAGCATCAAGAAGTAGCACTTAACCCAGCCAAGATCGGCTGGATGAAGCGCCTAGATATCTGGACTCAGGAAAATTAAAAAATTTCCTCAGGGTTTGAGTGGAAAAAGTCAAGAAGTAACCTTTCCTCCAAGATTGGCTAGATGCGCCTGGATGTTTGGCATTAAGTTTTGAATTCTTAAAAAGGGTTACCATGGTCGAGTGGAAAAGCGTCCAGAAGTAGCACTAACCCAGCCAAGATCGGCTGGATGAAGCGCCTGGACGTTTGGACTTTTGCTTTGAAAATTAAAAAATTTCCTCCAGGGTGGCAGGGGTTGAGTGGAAAGAGTCCAAGAAGTAGCACCTTTCACGGCCAAGATTGGCTAGATGAAGCGCCTGGATGTTTGGCATTAAGTTTTGAATTCTTAAAAATTTTCTCCAGGGTTACCATGGTCGAGTGGAAAAGCATCAAGAAGTAGCACTTAACCCAGCCAAGATCGGCTGGATGAAGCGCCTGGACGTTTGGACTTTAGCTTTGAAAATTAAAAATTTCCTCCAGGGTGGCAGGGGTTGAATGGAAAAGAGTCAAGAAGTAGCACCTTTCACGGCCAAGATTGGCTAGATGAAGCGCCTGGATGTTTGGCATTAAGTTTTGAATTCTTAAAAATTTTCTCCAGGGTTACCATGGTCGAGTGGAAAAGCATCCAAGAAGTAGCACTTAACCCAGCCAAGATCGGCTGGATGAAGCGCCTGGACGTTTGGACTTTCAGGCTTTGAAAATTAAAAATTTCCTCCAGGGTGGCAGGGGTTGAGTGGAAAAGAGTCAAGAAGTAGCACCTTTCACGGCCAAGATTGGCTAGATGAAGCCTGGATGTTTGGCATTAAGTTTTGAATTCTTAAAAATTTTTCTCCAGGGTTACCATGGTCGAGTGGAAAAAGCATCCAAGAAGTAGCACTTAACCCAGCCAAGATCGGCTGGATGAAGAGCCTAGGTATCTGGACTCAGGTTTGAAAATTAAAAAATTTCCTCCAGGGTGGCAGGGGTTGAGTGGAAAAAGAGTCAAGAAGTAGCACCTTTCACGGCCAAGATTGGCTAGATGAAGCGCCTGGATGTTTGGCATTAAGTTTTGAATTCTTAAAATTTTTTCTCCAGGGTTACCATGGTCAGTGGAAAAGCGTCAAGAAGTAGCACTTAACCCAGCCAAGATCGGCTGGATGAAGCGCCTGGATGTCTGGACTCAGGTTTGAAAATTAAAAAATTTCTCCAGGGTGGCAGGGGTTGAGTGGAAAAGAGTCAAGAAGTAGCACCTTTCA
Source organism: Puntigrus tetrazona (assembly GCF_018831695.1). Taxonomy (NCBI): domain Eukaryota; kingdom Metazoa; phylum Chordata; class Actinopteri; order Cypriniformes; family Cyprinidae; genus Puntigrus; species Puntigrus tetrazona. The sequence continues at coordinate 24,217 of NW_025048749.1, read as the reverse complement.
CGGCCAAGATTGGCTAGTTGAAGCCTGGATGTTTGGCATTAAGTTTTGAATTCTTAAAAATTTTCTCCAGGGTTACCATGGTCAGTGGAAAAGCATCAAAGTAGCACTTAACCCAGCCAAGATCGGCTGGATGAAGCGCCTGGAAGTTTAGACTTTCGCTTTGAAAATTAAAAAATTTCCTCCAGGGTGGCAGGGGTTGAGTGGAAAAGAGTCCAAGAAGTAGCACCTTTCACGGCCAAGATTGGCTAGATGAAGCGCCTGGATGTTTGGCATTAAGTTTTGAATTCTTAAAATTTTCTCCAGGGTTACCATGGTCGAGTGGAAAAGCATCCAAGAAGTAGCACTAACCCAGCCAAGATCGGCTGGATGAAGCGCCTGGATATCTGGACTCAGGTTTGAAAATTAAAAAATTTCCTCCAGGGTGGCAGGGGTTGAGTGGAAAAGAGTCCAAGAAGTAGCACCTTTCACGGCCAAGATTGGCTAGATGAAGCGCCTGGATGTTTGGCATTAAGTTTTGAATTCTTAAAAATTTTCTCCAGGGTTACCATGGTCGAGTGGAAAAGCGTCCAGAAGTAGCACTTAACCCAGCCAAGATCGGCTGGATGAAGCGCCTGGACGTTTGGACTTTCGCTTTGAAAATTAAAAATTTCCTCCAGGGTGGCAGGGGTTGAATGGAAAAGAGTCAAGAAGTAGCACCTTTCACGGCCAAGATTGGCTAGATGAAGCCCTGGATGTTTGGCATTAAGTTTTGAATTCTTAAAAATTTTCTCAGGGTTACCATGGTCGAGTGGAAAAGCGTCCAGAAGTAGCACTTAACCCAGCCAAGATCGGCTGGATGAAGCGCCTGGGTATTTGGACTCAGGCTTGAAAATTAAAAAATTTCCTCCAGGGTGGCAGGGTTGAGTGGAAAGAGTCAAGAAGTAGCACCTTTCACGGCCAAGATTGGCTAGATGAAGCGCCTGGATGTTTGGCATTAAGTTTTGAATTCTTAAAAATTTTCTCCAGGGTTACCATGGTCGAGTGGAAAAAGCATCAAGAAGTAGCACTTAACCCAGCCAAGATCGGCTGGATGAAGCGCCTGGAATCTGGACTTTCAGGTTTGAAAATTAAAAAATTTCCTCCAGGGTGGCAGGGTTGAGTGGAAAAGAGTCAAGAAGTAGCACCTTTCACAGCCAAGATTGGCTAGATGAAGCGCCTGGATGTTTGGCATTAAGTTTTGAATTCTTAAAAATTTTCTCCAGGGTTACCATGGTCGAGTGGAAAAGCATCAAGAAGTAGCACTTAACCCAGCCAAGATCGGCTGGATGAAGCGCCTAGGATATCTGGACTCAGGTTTGAAAATTAAAAATTTCCTCCAGGGTGGCAGGGGTTGAGTGGAAAAGAGTCAAGAAGTAGCACCTTTCACAGCCAAGATTGGCTAGATGAAGCGCCTGGATGTTTGGCATTAAGTTTTGAATTCTTAAAAATTTTCTCCAGGGTTACCATGGTCGAGTGGAAAAGCGTCCAGAAGTAGCATTAACCCAGCCAAGATCGGCTGGATGAAGCGCCTGGAATTTGGACTTTCGCTTTGAAAATTAAAAAATTTCCTCCAGGGTGGCAGGGTTGAGTGGAAAAGAGTCAAGAAGTAGCACCTTTCACGGCCAAGATTGGCTAGATGAAGCGCCTGGATGTTTGGCATTAAGTTTTGAATTCTTAAAAATTTTCTCCAGGGTTACCATGGTCGAGTGGAAAAGCATCAAGAAGTAGCACTAACCCAGCCAAGATCGGCTGGATGAAGCGCCTGGATGTTTGGACTTTCGCTTTGAAAATTAAAAAATTTCCTCCAGGGTGGCAGGGTTGAGTGGAAAAGAGTCCAAGAAGTAGCACCTTTCACGGCCAAGATTGGCTAGATGAAGCGCCTGGATGTTTGGCATTATTTTGAATTCTTAAAAATTTTGAATTACCATTCGAAAAATTTTAACTCAGCCAAGATCGGCTGGATACCATGGTCGAGTTGGACTCAGGTTTGAAAATTAAAAATTTCCTCCAGGGTGGCAGGGTTGAGTGGAAAAGAGTCCAGAAGTAGCACTTTCACTGGCCAAGATTGGCTAGATGAAGCGCCTGGATGTTTGGCATTAAGAAAATTCTTAAAATTTTTCTCAGGGTTACCATGGTCGAGTGGAAAAGCGTCAAGAAGTAGCACTTAACCCAGCCAAGATCGGCTGGATGAAGCGCCTGGGTATCTGGACTTTACGCTTTGAAAATTAAAAAATTTCCTCCAGGGTGGCAGGGTTGAGTGGAAAAGAGTCCAAGAAGTAGCACCTTTCACGGCCAAGATTGGCTAGATGAAGCCTGGATGTTTGGCATTAAGTTTTGAATTCTTAAAAATTTTCTCCAGGGTTACCATGGTCAGAGTGGAAAAGCGTCAAGAAGTAGCACTTAACCCAGCCAAGATCGGCTGGATGAAGCGCCTGGAGGTTTGGACTTTCGCTTTGAAAATTAAAAAAATTTCCTCCAGGGTGGCAGGGGTTGAGTGGAAAAGAGTCAAGAAGTAGCACCTTTCACGGCCAAGATTGGCTAGATGAAGCGCCTGGATGTTTGGCATTAAGTTTTGAATTCTTAAAAATTTTCTCCAGGGTTACCATGGTCGGAGTGGAAAAGCATCAAGAAGTAGCACTTAACCCAGCCAAGATCGGCTGGATGAAGAGCCTAGAAGTCTTGGACTCAGGTTTGAAAATTAAAAATTTCCTCCAGGGTGGCAGGGGTTGAGTGGAAAAGAGTCAAGAAGTAGCACCTTTCACAGCCAAGATTGGCTAGATGAAGCGCCTGGATGTTTGGCATTAAGTTTTGAATTCTTAAAAATTTTCTCCAGGGTTACCATGGTCGAGTGGAAAAGCGTCAAGAAGTAGCACCTTAACCCAGCCAAGATCGGCTGGATGAAAGCGCCTGGATATTTGGACTTTTGCTTTGAAAATTAAAAAATTTCCTCCAGGGTGGCAGGGGTTGAGTGGAAAAGAGTCAAGAAGTAGCACCTTTCACGGCCAAGATTGGCTAGATGAAGCGCCTGGATGTTTGGCATTAAGTTTTGAATTCTTAAAAATTTTCTCCAGGGTTACCATGGTCAGTGGAAAAGCGTCAAGAAGTAGCACTAACCCAGCCAAGATCGGCTGGATGAAGCGCCTGGATATTTGGACTCAGGTTTTGAAAATTAAAAAAATTTCCTCCAGGGTGGCAGGGTTGAATGGAAAAGAGTCCAAGAAGTAGCACCTTTCACGGCCAAGATTGGCTAGATGAAGCCTGGATGTTTGGCATTAAGTTTTGAATTCTTAAAAATTTTCTCCAGGAGTTACCATGGTCGAGTGGAAAAGCGTCAAGAAGTAGCACTTAACAGCCAAGATCGGCTGGATGAAGCGCCTGGGTATTTGGACTTTAGCTTTGAAAATTAAAAATTTCCTCCAGGGTGGCAGGGGTTGAATGGAAAAGAGTCAAGAAGTAGCACCTTTCACGGCCAAGATTGGCTAGATGAAGCGCCTGGATGTTTGGCATTAAGTTTTGAATTCTTAAAAATTTTCTCCAGGAGTTACCATGGTCAGAGTGGAAAAGCGTCAAGAAGTAGCACTTAACCCAGCCAAGATCGGCTGGATGAAGCGCCTGGATATCTGGACTCAGGTTTGAAAATTAAAAAATTTCCTCCAGGGTGGCAGGGGTTGAGTGGAAAAGAGTCAAGAAGTAGCACCTTTCACGGCCAAGATTGGCTAGATGAAGCGCCTGGATGTTTGGCATTAAGTTTTGAATTCTTAAAAATTTTCTCCAGGGTTACCATGGTCGAGTGGAAAAGCGTCCAAGAAGTAGCACTTAACCCAGCCAAGATCGGCTGGATGAAGCGCCTGGACGTTTGGACTTTCGCTTTGAAAATTAAAAAATTTCCTCCAGGGTGGCAGGGGTTGAGTGGAAAAGAGTCAAGAAGTAGCACCTTTCACGGCCAAGATTGGCTAGATGAAGCGCCTGGATGTTTGGCATTAAGTTTTGAATTCTTAAAAATTTTCTCCAGGGTTACCATGGTCGAGTGGAAAAGCATCCAGAAGTAGCACTTAACCCAGCCAAGATCGGCTGGATGAAGCGCCTGGATATTTGGACTTTCGCTTTGAAAATTAAAAATTTCCTCCAGGGTGGCAGGGTTGAGTGGAAAAGAGTCAGAAGTAGCACCTTTCACGGCCAAGATTGGCTAGATGAAGCGCCTGGATGTTTGGCATTAAGTTTTGAATTCTTAAAAATTTTCTCCAGGGTTACCATGGTCGAGTGGAAAAGCGTCAGAAGTAGCACTTAACCCAGCCAAGATCAGCTGGATGAAGCGCCTGGAAGTTTGGACTTTAAGCTTTGAAAAATTAAAAAATTTCCTCCAGGTGGCAGGGGTTGAGTGGAAAGAGTCAAGAAGTAGCACCTTTCACGGCCAAGATTGGCTAGATGAAGCGCCTGGATGTTTGGCATTAAGTTTTGAATTCTTAAAAATTTTCTCCAGGGTTACCATGGTCGAGTGGAAAAGCGTCAAGAAGTAGCACTTAGCCAAGAAGATCGGCTGGATGAAGCGCCTGGATATCTGGACTTTCGCTTTGAAAATTAAAAAATTTCCTCCAGGGTGGCAGGGGTTGAGTGGAAAAGAGTCAAGAAAGTAGCACCTTTCACGGCCAAGATTGGCTAGATGAAGCCTGGGATGTTTGGCATTAAGTTTTGAATTCTTAAAAATTTTCTCCAGGGTTACCATGGTCAGTGGAAAAGCGTCCAAGAAGTAGCACTTAACCCAGCCAAGATCGGCTGGATGAAGCGCCTGGAATTTGGACTTTCGCTTTGAAAATTAAAAAATTTCCTCCAGGGTGGCAGGGGTTGAGTGGAAAAGAGTCAAGAAGTAGCACCTTTCACGGCCAAGATTGGCTAGATGAAGCGCTGGATGTTTGGCATTAAGTTTTGAATTCTTAAAAATTTTCTCCAGGGTTACCATGGTGAGTGGAAAAGCATCAGAAGTAGCACTTAACACAGCCAAGATCGGCTGGATGAAGAGCCTGGTATCTGGACTCAGGTTTGAAAATTAAAAAATTTCCTCCAGGGTGGCAGGGGTTGAGTGGAAAAGAGTCAGAAGTAGCACCTTTCACGGCCAAGATTGGCTAGATGAAGCGCCTGGATGTTTGGCATTAAGTTTTGAATTCTTAAAAATTTTCTCCAGGGTTACCATGGTCGAGTGGAAAAGCGTCCAGAAGTAGCACTTAACAGCCAAGATCGGCTGGATGAAGCGCCTGGATGTTTGGACTTTCGCTTTGAAAATTAAAAAATTTCCTCCAGGGTGGCAGAGGTTGAGTGGAAAAGAGTCAAGAAGTAGCACCTTTCACGGCCAAGATTGGCTAGATGAAGCCCTGGATGTTTGGCATTAAGTTTTGAATTCTTAAAAAATTTTCTCCAGGGTTACCATGGTCGAGTGGAAAAGCGTCAAGAAGTAGCACTTAACCCAGCCAAGATCGGCTGGATGAAGCGCCTGGACGTTTGGACTTTCGCTTTGAAAATTAAAAATTTCCTCCAGGGTGGCAGGGGTTGAGTGGAAAAGAGTCAAAGAAGTAGCACCTTTCACGGCCAAGATTGGCTAGATGAAGCGCCTGGATGTTTGGCATTAAGTTTTGAATTCTTAAAATTTTTCTCCAGGGTTACCATGGTCGAGTGGAAAAGCGTCCAAGAAGTAGCACTTAACCCAGCCAAGATCGGCTGGATGAAGTGCCTGGACATTTGGACTTTCGCTTTGAAAATTAAAAAAATTTCCTCCAGGGTGGCAGGGGTTGAGTGGAAAAGAGTCCAAGAAGTAGCACCTTTCACGGCCAAGATTGGCTAGATGAAGCGCCTGGATGTTTGGCATTAAGTTTTGAATTCTTAAAAATTTTCTCCAGGGTTACCATGGTCGAGTGGAAAAGCGTCAAGAAGTAGCATAACCCAGCCAAGATCGGCTGGATGAAGCGCCTGGAAGTTTGGACTTTCGCTTTGAAAATAAAAAAATTTCCTCCAGGGTGGCAGGGGTTGAGTGGAAAAGAGTCAAGAAGTAGCACCTTTCACGGCCAAGATTGGCTAGATGAAGCGCCTGGATGTTTGGCATTAAGTTTTGAATTCTTAAAATTTTTCTTCAGGGTTACCATGGTCGAGAGGAAAAGCGTCAAGAAGTAGCACTTAACCCAGCCAAGATCGGCTGGATGAAGCGCCCTGGACGTTTGGACTTTCAGCTTTGAAAATTAAAAAATTTCCTCCAGGGTGGCAGGGGTTGAATGGAAAAGAGTCAGAAGTAGCACCTTTCACAGCCAAGATTGGCTAGATGAAGCACCTGGATGTTTGGCATTAAGTTTTGAATTCTTAAAAATTTTCTCCAGGGTTACCATGGTCGAGTGGAAAAGCGTCCAAGAAGTAGCACTTAACCCAGCCAAGATCGGCTGGATGAAGCGCCTGGACGTTTGGACTTTCGCTTTGAAAATTAAAAATTTCCTCCAGGGTGGCAGGGGTTGAGTGGAAAAGAGTCCAAGAAGTAGCACCTTTCACGGCCAAGATTGGCTAGATGAAGCCTGGATGTTTGGCATTAAGTTTTGAATTCTTAAAAATTTTCTCCAGGGTTACCATGGTCGAGTGGAAAAAGCGTCAAGAAGTAGCACTAACTCAGCCAAGATCGGCTGGATGAAGCGCCTGGATGTTTGGACTTTCGCTTTGAAAATTAAAAAAATTTCCTCCAGGGTGGCAGGGGTTGGGTGGAAAGAGTCCAAGAAGTAGCACCTTTCACGGCCAAGATTGGCTAGATGAAGAACCTGGATGTTTGGCATTAAGTTTTGAATTCTTAAAAATTTTCTCCAGGGTTACCATGGTGGAGTGGAAAAAGCATCCAAGAAGTAGCACTAACCCAGCCAAGATCGGCTGGATGAAAGCGCCTGGATATCTGGACTCAGGTTTTTTGAAATTAAAAAAATTCCTCCAGGGTGGCAGGAGTTGAGTGGAAAAGAGTCCAAGAAGTAGCACTTAACCCAGCCAAGATCGGCTGGATGAAGCGCCTGGATGTTTGGACTTTCGCTTTGAAAATTTAAAATTTTCTCCAGGGTGGCAGGGGTTGAGTGGAAAAGAAGAGTCCAAGAAGTAGCACCTTTCATGGCCAAGATTGGCTAGATGAAGCTCCTGGATGTTTGGCTTTAAGTTTTGAATTCTTAAAAATTTTCTCCAGGGTTACCATGGTCGAGTGGAAAAGCGTCAAGAAGTAGCACTTAACCCAGCCAAGATCGGCTGGATGAAGCGCCTGGATATCTGGACTCAGGTTTTGAAAATTAAAAAATTTCCTCCAGGGTGGCAGGGTTGAATGGAAAAGAGTCAAGAAGTAGCACCTTTCACGGCCAAGATTGGCTAGATGAAGCCTGGATGTTTGGCATTAAGTTTTGAATTCTTAAAAATTTTCTCAGGGTTACCATGGTCGAGTGGAAAAGCATCCAGAAAGTAGCACTTAACCCAGCCAAGATCGGCTGGATGAAGCGCCTGGGCGTTTGGACTTTCGCTTTGAAAATTAAAAAATTCCTCCAGGGTGGCAGGGGTTGAGTGGAAAAACAGTCAAGAAGTAGCACCTTTCACAGCCAAGATTGGCTAGATGAAGCGCCTGGATGTTTGGCATTAAGTTTTGAATTCTTAAAAATTTTCTCCAGGGTTACCATGGTCGAGTGGAAAAGCGTCAAGAAGTAGCATAACCCAGCCAAGATCGGCTGGATGAAGCGCCTGGAAGTTTGGACTTTTGCTTTGAAAATTAAAAAATTTCCTCCAGGGTGGCAGGGGTTGAGTGGAAAAAGTCAAGAAGTAGCACCTTTCACGGCCAAGATTGGCTAGATGAAGCGCCTGGATGTTTGGCATTAAGTTTTGAATTCTTAAAAATTTTCTCCAGGGTTACCATGGTCAGTGTGGAAAAGCATCCAGAAGTAGCACTTAACCCAGCCAAGATCGGCTGGATGAAGAGCCTGGAAGTATTTGGACTCAGGTTTGAAAATTAAAAAATTTCCTCCAGGGTGGCAGGGGTTGAATGGAAAAAGAGTCAAGAAGTAGCACCTTTCACGGCCAAGATTGGCTAGATGAAGCGCCTGGATGTTTGGCATTAAGTTTTGAATTCTTAAAAATTTCTCCAGGGTTACCATGGTCAGTGGAAAAAGCGTCCAAGAAGTAGCACTTAACCCAGCCAAGATCGGCTGGATGAAGCGCCTGGGCGTTTGGACTTTCGCTTTGAAAATTAAAAAATTTCCTCCAGGGTGGCAGGGTTGAGTGGAAAAGAGTCCAAGAAGTAGCACCTTTCACAGCCAAGATTGGCTAGATGAAGCGCCTGGATGTTTGGCATTAAGTTTTGAATTCTTAAAAATTTTCTCCAGGGTTACCATGGTCGAGTGGAAAAGCGTCAGAGAAGTAGCACTTAACTAGCCAAGATTTGGCTGGATGAAGCGCCTGGACGTTTGGACTTTCGCTTTGAAAATTAAAAAATTTCTCCAGGGTGGCAGGGGTTGAGTGGAAAAGAGTCAAGAAGTAGCACCTTTCACGGCCAAGATTGGCTAGATGAAGCGCCTGGATGTTTGGCATTAAAGTTTTGAATTCTTAAAAATTTTCTCCAGGGTTACCATGGTCGAGTGAAAAGCGTCCTCAGAGAAGTAGCACTTAACCCAGCCAAGATCGGCTGGATGAAGCGCCTGGACGTTTGGACTTAGGTTTGAAAATTAAAAAATTTCCTCCAGGGTGGCAGGGGTTGAGTGGAAAAGAGTCCAAGAAGTAGCACCTTTCCACGCCAAGATTGGCTAGATGAAGCGCCTGGATGTTTGGCATTAAGTTTTGAATTCTAAAAAATTTTCTCTCCAGGGTGGAAAAGCAGGTAGTTGAGTGGAAAAAGAGTCTGGAAGTAGCACCTTTCACGGCCAAGATTGGCTAGATGAAAAAGCGCCTGGATGTTTGCCATTAAGTTTTGAATTAATTGAATTCTTAAAATTTTCTCCAGGGTTACCATGGTCAGAGTGGAAAAAGTCCTCAGAGAAATCAGTAGCACCTAACAGGCTAAGATTGGCTGGATGAATCGCCTGGACGTTTGGACTCATGTTTTGAAAATTAAAAAATTTCCTCCAGGGTTACCATGGTTGAGTGGAAAGTGTCCAGAAGTAGCACCTATCCATGCCAAGATCGGCTGGATGAAAAACCTGGATGTTTGGCATTAAGTTTTGAAAGCTTAAAAATTTTCCTCAAGGGTTACCATGGTCGAGTGGGAAAAGTGTCTGAGAAGTAGCACCTATTCTGGCCAAGATCGGCTGGATGAAGAGCCTGGACGTTTGGACTTTAAGTTTTGAAAATTTAAAATTTCCTCCAGGGTGGCAGGGGTTGAGTGGAAAAGATTCAAAGAAGTAGCACCTTTCACGGCCAAGATTGGCTAGATGAAGCGCCTGGATGTTTGGCATTAAGTTTTGAATTCTTAAAAATTTTCTCCAGGGTTACCATGGTCGAGTGGAAAAGCAACCAAGAAGTAGCACTTAACCCAGCCAAGATCGGCTGGATGAAGCGCCTGGACGTTTGGACTTTTTGCTTTGAAAATTTTAAAATTTTCTCCAGGGTGGAAGAGGTTGAGTGGAAAAGAGTCAAGAAGTAGCACCTTTCACGGCCAAGATTGGCTAGATGAAGCGCCTGGATGTTTGGCATTAAGTTTTGAATTCTTAAAAATTTCTCCAGGGTTACCATGGTCGAGTGGAAAAGCGTCAAGAAGTAGCACTTAACCCAGCCAAGATCGGCTGGATGAAGCGCCTGGGCGTTTGGACTTTAAGCTTTGAAAATTAAAAAATTTCCTCCAGGGTGGCAGAGGTTGAGTGGAAAAGAGTCAAAGAAGTAGCACCTTTCCACGCCAAGATCGGCTAGATGAAGCGCCTGGATGTTTGGACTTAAGTTTTGAATTCTTAAAATTTTCTCCAGGGTTACATGGTCGAGTGGAAAAAGTCCTCAGAGAAGTAGCACCTTTCTAGGCCAAGATTGGCTGGATGAAGCGCCTGGACATTTGGACACTCAGGTTTTGAAAATTAAAAATTTCTCCAGGAGTTACCATGGTCGAGTGGAAAGTGTGTCAAGAAGTAGCACCTATTCTGCCAAGATCGGCTGGATGAAGCGCCTGGACGTTTGGACTTTGCTTTGAAAATTTAAAAATTTCCTCAGGGTGGCAGGGGTTGAGTGGAAAAGAGTCAGAAGTAGCACCTTTCACGGCCAAGATTGGCTAGATGAAGCGCCTGGATGTTTGGCATTAAGTTTTGAATTCTTAAAAATTTTCTCCAGGGTTACCATGGTCGAGTGGAAAAGCAACAGAAGTAGCACTTAACCCAGCCAAGATCGGCTGGATGAAGCGCCTGGATGTTTGGACTTTTGCTTTGAAAATTTTAAAATTTCCTCCAGGGTGGCAGGGGTTGAGTGGAAAAGCGTCCAAGAAGTAGCACCTTTCACTGCCAAGATTGGCTAGATGAAGCGCCTGGATGTTTGGCATTAAGTTTTGAATTCTTAAAAATTTTCTCCAGGGTTACCATGGTCGAGTGGAAAAGCGTCCAAGAAGTAGCACTTAACCCAGCCAAGATCGGCTGGATGAAGCGCCTGGACGTTTGGACTTTCGCTTTGAAAATTAAAAAATTTCCTCCAGGGTGGCAGGGGTTGAGTGGAAAAGAGTGCAAGAAGTAGCACCTTTCACAGACAAGGTTGGCTAGAGGAAGCTCTTGGATGTTTGGCATTAAGCTTTGAATTCTTAAAAATTTTCTCCAGGGTTACCATGGTCGAGTGGAAAAGCGTGCAAGAAGTAGCACTTAACCCAGCCAAGATCGGCTGGATGAAGCGCCTGGACGTTTGGACTTTTACTTTGAAAATTAAAAAATTTCCTCCAGGGTGGCAGGGGTTGAGTGGAAAAGAGTCAAGAAGTAGCACCTTTCACGGCCAAGATTGGCTAGATGAAGCTCTTGGATGTTTGGCATTAAGTTTTGAATTCCTAAAAATGTTCTCCAGGGTTACCATGGTCAGAGTGGAAAAAGCATCAAGAAGTAGCACTTAACCCAGCCAAGATCGGCTGGATGAAGCGCCTAGATATCTGGACTCAGGTTTTGAAAATTAAAAAATTTCCTCCAGGGTGGCAGGGTTGAATGGAAAAGAGTCAAGAAGTAGCACCTTTCACGGCCAAGATTGGCTAGATGAAGCGCCTGGATGTTTGGCATTAAGTTTTGAATTCTTAAAAATTTTCTCCAGGGTTACCATGGTCGAGTGGAAAAGCGTCCAAGAAGTAGCACTTAACCCAGCCAAGATCGGCTGGATGAAGCGCCTGGACGTTTGGACTTTCGCTTTGAAAATTAAAAAATTTCCTCCAGGGTGGCAGGGGTTGAGTGGAAAAGAGTCCAAGAAGTAGCACCTTTCACGGCCAAGATTGGCTAGATGAAGCGCCTGGATGTTTGGCATTAAGTTTTGAATTCTTAAAAATTTTCTCCAGGGTTACCATGGTCGAGTGGAAAAGCATCCAAGAAGTAGCACTTAACCCAGCCAAGATCGGCTGGATGAAGAGCCTAGGTATCTGGACTCAGGTTTGAAAATTAAAAAATTTCCTCCAGGGTGGCAGGGTTGAATGGAAAAGAGTCAAGAAGTAGCACCTTTCACAGCCAAGATTGGCTAGATGAAGCGCCTGGATGTTTGGCATTAAGTTTTGAATTCTTAAAAATTTTCTCCAGGGTTACCATGGTTGAGTGGAAAAGCGTCCAAGTAGCACTTAACCCAGCCAAGATCGGCTGGATGAAGCGCCTGGATGTTTGGACTTTAAGCTTTGAAAATTAAAAATTTCCTCCAGGGTGGCAGGGGTTGAGTGGAAAAGAGTCCAAGAAGTAGCACCTTTCACAGCCAAGATTGGCTAGATGAAGCCCTGGATGTTTGGCATTAAGTTTTGAATTCTTAAAAATTTTCTCCAGGGTTACCATGGTCAGTGGAAAAAGCGTCAAGAAGTAGCACTTAACCCAGCCAAGATCGGCTGGATGAAGCGCCTGGGCGTTTGGACTTCGCTTTGAAAATTAAAAAATTTCCTCCAGGGTGGCAGGGTTGAGTGGAAAAGAGTCAAGAAGTAGCACCTTTCACGGCCAAGATTGGCTAGATGAAGCCTGGATGTTTGGCATTAAGTTTTGAATTCTTAAAAATTTTCTCCAGGGTTACCATGGTGAGTGGAAAAGCATCCAAGAAGTAGCACTTAACCCAGCCAAGATCGGCTGGATGAAGCGCCTAGATATTTGGACTCAGGTTTTGAAAATTAAAAAAATTCCTCCAGGGTGGCAGAGTTGAGTGGAAAAGAGTCAAGAAGTAGCACGGCCAAGATTGGCTAGCCATGTTTGGCATTAAGTCGAATTCTGGACCATGGTCAGTGCCATAGCTGGCCAAGATCGTTTGAAGCGCCTAGACTTTGGACTCAGCTTTGAAAATTAAAAAATTTCCTCCAGGGTGGCAGGGTTGAGTGGAAAAGAGTCCAAGAAGTAGCACCTTTCACGGCCAAGATTGGCTAGATGAAGCGCCTGGATGTTTGGCATTAAGTTTTGAATTCTTAAAAATTTTCTCCAGGGTTACCATGGTCGAGTGGAAAAGCGTCAAGAAGTAGCACTTAACCCAGCCAAGATCGGCTGGATGAAGCGCCTGGATGTTTGGACTTTTGCTTTGAAAATTAAAAAAATTCCTCCAGGGTGGCAGGGGTTGAGTGGAAAGAGTCCAAAGTAGCACCTTTCACGGCCAAGATTGGCTAGATGAAGCCTGGATGTTTGGCATTAAGTTTTGAATTCTTAAAAATTTTCTCCAGGGTTACCATGGTCAGTGGAAAAGCATCCAGAAGTAGCACTTAACCCAGCCAAGATCGGCTGGATGAAGCGCCTGGAAGTTTGGACTTTCGCTTTGAAAATTAAAAATTTCCTCCAGGGTGGCAGGGGTTGAGTGGAAAAGAGTCCAAGAAGTAGCACCTTTCACAGCCAAGATTGGCTAGATGAAGCGCCTGGATGTTTGGCATTAAGTTTTGAATTCTTAAAAATTTTCTCCAGGGTTACCATGGTCGAGTGGAAAAGCGTCCAAGAAGTAGCACTTAACCCAGCCAAGATCGGCTGGATGAAGCGCCTGGAAGTTTAGACTTTCGCTTTGAAAATTAAAAAATTTCCTCCAGGGTGGCAGGGGTTGAGTGGAAAAGAGTCCAAGAAGTAGCACCTTTCACGGCCAAGATTGGCTAGATGAAGCCTGGATGTTTGGCATTAAGTTTTGAATTCTTAAAAATTTTCTTCCAGGGTTACCATGGTCGAGTGGAAAAGCGTCCAAGAAGTAGCACTTAACCCAGCCAAGATCGGCTGGATGAAGAGCCTAGGTATCTGGACTCAGGTTTGAAAATGAAAAAATTTCCTCCAGGGTGGCAGGGGTTGAGTGGAAAAGAGTCCAAGAAGTAGCACCCTTTCACGGCCAAGATTGGCTAGATGAAGCGCCTGGATGTTTGGCATTAAGTTTTGAATTCTTAAAAATTTTCTTCAGGGTTACCATGGTCGAGTGCAAAAAGCGTCCAGAAAGTAGCACTTAACCCAGCCAAGATCGGCTGGATGAAGCGCCCTGGAATTTGGACTTTCGCTTTGAAAATTAAAAAATTTCCTCCAGGGTGGCAGGGGTTGAGTGGAAAAGAGTCCAAGAAGTAGCACCTTTCACGGCCAAGATTGGCTAGATGAAGCGCCTGGATGTTTGGCATTAAGTTTTGAATTCTTAAAAATTTTCTCAGGGTTACCATGGTCGAGTGGAAAAGCATCATCAGAAGTAGCACTTAACCCAGCCAAGATCGGCTGGATGAAGAGCCTAGGTATCTGGACTCAGGTTTGAAAATTAAAAAATTTCTTCCAGGGTGGCAGGGGTTGAGTGGAAAAGAGTCCAAGAAGTAGCACCTTTCACAGCCAAGATTGGCTAGATGAAGCGCCTGGATGTTTGGCATTAAGTTTTGAATTCTTAAAAATTTTCTCCAGGGTTACCATGGTCGAGTGGAAAAGCGTCCAAGAAGTAGCACTTAACCCAGCCAAGATCGGCTGGATGAAGCGCCTGGACGTTTGGACTTTCGCTTTGAAAATTAAAAAATTTCCTCCAGGGTGGCAGGGGTTGAATGGAAAAGAGTCCAAGAAGTAGCACCTTTCACGGCCAAGATTGGCTAGATGAAGCGCCTGGATGTTTGGCATTAAGTTTTGAATTCTTAAAAATTTTCTCCAGGGTTACCATGGTCGAGTGGAAAAGCGTCAAGAAGTAGCACTAACCCAGCCAAGATCGGCTGGATGAAGAGCCTAGGTATCTGGACTCAGGTTTGAAAATTAAAAAATTTCCTCCAGGGTGGCAGGGGTTGAGTGGAAAAGAGTCCAAGAAGTAGCACCTTTCACGGCCAAGATTGGCTAGATGAAGCGCCTGGATGTTTGGCATTAAGTTTTGAATTTTTAAAAATTTTCTCCAGGGTTACCATGGTCGAGTGGAAAAGCATCCAAGAAGTAGCACTTAACCCAGCCAAGATCGGCTGGATGAAGAGCCTAGGTATCTGGACTCAGGTTTGAAAATTAAAAAATTTCTTCCAGGGTGGCAGGGGTTGAGTGGAAAAGAGTCCAAGAAGTAGCACCTTTCACGGCCAAGATTGGCTAGATGAAGCGCCTGGATGTTTGGCATTAAGTTTTGAATTTTTAAAATTTTTCTCCAGGGTTACCATGGTCGAGTGGAAAAGCATCCAAGAAGTAGCACTTAACCCAGCCAAGATCGGCTGGATGAAGAGCCTAGGTATCTGGACTCAGGTTTGAAAATTAAAAAATTTCTTCCAGGGTGGCAGGGGTTGAGTGGAAAAGAGTCCAAGAAGTAGCACCTTTCACGGCCAAGATTGGCTAGATGAAGCGCCTGGATGTTTGGCATTAAGTTTTGAATTTTTAAAAATTTTCTCCAGGGTTACCATGGTCGAGTGGAAAAGCATCCAAGAAGTAGCACTTAACCCAGCCAAGATCGGCTGGATGAAGAGCCTAGGTATCTGGACTCAGGTTTGAAAATTAAAAAATTTCCTCCAGGGTGGCAGGGGTTGAGTGGAAAAGAGTCCAAGAAGTAGCACCTTTCACAGCCAAGATTGGCTAGATGAAGCTCCTGGATGTTTGGCATTAAGTTTTGAATTCTTAAAAATTTTCTCCAGGGTTACCATGGTCGAGTGGAAAGGCGTCCAAGAAGTAGCACTTAACCCAGCCAAGATCGGCTGGATGAAGCGCCTGGAAGTTTAGACTTTCGCTTTGAAAATTAAAAAATTTCCTCCAGGGTGGCAGGGGTTGAATGGAAAAGAGTCCAAGAAGTAGCACCTTTCACTGCCAAGATTGGCTAGTTGAAGTGCCTGGATGTTTGTCATTAAGTTTTGAATTCTTAAAAAATTTTCTCCAGGGTTACCATGGTCGAGTGGAAAAGCGTCCAGAAGCAGCACTTAACCCAGCCAAGATCGGCTGGATGAAGCGCCTGGATGTTTGGACTTTCAGGTTTGAAAATTAAAAAATTTCCTCCAGGGTGGCAGGGGTTGAGTGGAAAAGAATCCAAGAAGTAGCACCTTTCACGGCCAAGATTGGCTAGATGAAGCGCCTGGATGTTTGGCATTAAGTTTTGAATTCTTAAAAATTTTCTCCAGGGTTACCATGGTCGAGTGGAAAAGTGTCAAGAAGTAGCACTTAACCCAGCCAAGATCGGCTGGATGAAGAGCCTAGGTATCTGGACTCAGGTTTGAAAATTAAAAATTTCTTCCAGGGTGGCAGGGGTTAAATGGAAAAGCGTCCAAGAAGTAGCACTTAACACAGCCAAGATCGGCTGGATGAAGCGCCTGGATGTTTGGCGTTTGGACTTTTTTCGCCAGGGTTACCATGAAAAAAAGCGTAAAAATTTCCAGCCAGGGTGGCAGGGGAAAATGAATGGAAAAGAAAAGAGTCCAAGAAGTAGCACCTTTCACGGCCAAGATTGGCTAGATGAAGCCTGGATGTTTGGCATTAAGTTTTGAATTCTTAAAAATTTTCTTCAGGATTACCATGGTCGAGTGGAAAAGCGTCCAAGAAGTAGCACTTAACCCAGCCAAGATCGGCTGGATGAAGCGCCTGGACGTTTGGATTTTCGCTTTGAAAATTAAAAAATTTTCTCCAGGGTGGCAGGGGTTGAGTGGAAAAGAGTCCAAGAAGTAGCACCTTTCACGGCCAAGATTGGCTAGATGAAGCGCCTGGATGTTTGTCATTAAGTTTTGAATTCTTAAAAATTTTCTCCAGGGTTACCATGGTCGAGTGGAAAAGCATCCAAGAAGTAGCACTTAACACAGCCAAGATCGGCTGGATGAAGAGCCTAGGTATCTGGACTCAGGTTTGAAAATTAAAAATTTCTTCCAGGGTGGCAGGGGTTGAATGGAAAAAGTCCAAGAAGTAGCACCTTTCACGCCAAGATTGGCTAGATGAAGCCCTGGATGTTTGGCATTAAGTTTTGAATTCTTAAAAATTTTCTCCAGGATTACCATGGTCGAGTGGAAAAGCGTCCAAGAATTATCACTTAACCCAGCCAAGATCGGCTGGATGAAGCGCCTGGTCGTTTGGATTTTCGCTTTGAAAATTAAAAAATTTCTTCCAGGGTGGCAGGGGTTGAGTGGAAAAGAGTCCAAGAAGTAACACCTTTCATGGCCAAGATTGGCTAGATGAAGCTTGGATGTTTGGCTTTAAGTTTTGAATTCTTAAAAATTTTCTCCAGGGTTACCATGGTCGAGTGGAAAAGCGTCCAAGAAGTAGCACTTAACCCAGCCAAGATCGGCTGGACGAAGTGCCTAGATATCTGGACTCAGGTCTTGAAAATTAAAAAATTTCCTCCAGGGTGGCAGGGGTTGAATGGAAAAGAGTCCAAGAAGTAGCACCTTTCACGGCCAAGATTGGCTAGATGAAGCCTGGATGTTTGGCATTAAGTTTTGAATTCTTAAAAATTTTCTCCAGGGTTACCATGGTCGAGTGAAAAAGCGTCAAGAAGTAGCACTTAACCCAGCCAAGATCAGCTGGATGAAGCGCCTGGACGTTTGGACTTTCGCTTTGAAAATTAAAACATTTCCTCCAGGGTGGCAGGGTTGAATGGAAAAGAGTCAAGAAGTAGCTCCTTTCACGGCCAAGATTGGCTAGATGAAGCGCCTGAATGTTTGGCATTAAGTTTTGAATTCTTAAAAATTTTCTCCAGGGTTACCATGGTCGAGTGAAAAAGCGTCCAAGAAGTAGCACTTAACCCAGCCAAGATCGGCTGGATGAAGCGCCTGGATGTTTGGACTTTCGCTTTGAAAATTAAAAAATTTCCTCCAGGGTGGCAGGGGTTGAATGGAAAAGAGTCCAAGAAGTAGCACCTTTCACGGCCAAGATTGGCAAGATGAAGCCTGGATGTTTGGCATTAAGTTTTGAATTCTTAAAAATTTTCTCAGGGTTACCATGGTCGAGTGAAAAGCGTCAAGAAGTAGCACTTAACCCAGCCAAGATCAGCTGGATGAAGCGCCTGGACGTTTGGACTTTCGCTTTGAAAATTAAAACATTTCCTCCAGGGTGGCAGGGGTTGAATGGAAAAGAGTCCAAGAAGTAGCACCTTTCACGGCCAAGATTGGCTAGATGAAGCGCCTGAATGTTTGGCATTAAGTTTTGAAGTCTTAAAAATTTTCTCCAGGGTTACCATGGTCGAGTGGAAAAGCGTCCAAGAAGTAGCACTTAACCCAGCCAAGATCGGCTGGATGAAGCACCTGGATGTTTGGACTTTCGCTTTGAAAATTTAAAAATTTCCTCCAGGGTGGCAGGGGTTGAATGGAAAAGAGTCCAAGAAGTAGCACCTTTCACGGCCAAGATTGGCTAGATGAAGCCTGGATGTTTGGCATTAAGTTTTGAATTCTTAAAAATTTTCTCCAGGGTTACCATGGTCGAGTGGAAAAGCGTCCAAGAATTATCACTTAACCCAGCCAAGATCGGCTGGATGAAGTGCCTAGGTAGTTTGGATTTTCGCTTTGAAAATTAAAAAAATTTCCTCCAGGGTGGCAGGGGTTGAGTGGAAAAGAGTCCAAGAAGTAGCACCTTTCACGGCCAAGATTGTCTGGATGAAGCGCCTGGATGTTTGTCATTAAGTTTTGAATTCTTAAAAATTTTCTCCAGGGTTACCATGGTCGAGTGGAAAAGCATCCAAGAAGTAGCACTTAACACAGCCAAGATCGGCTGGATGAAGAGCCTAGGTATCTGGACTCAGGTTTGAAAATTAAAAAATTTCTTCCAGGGTTGCGAGGGTTAAATGGAAAAGCGTCCAAGAAGTAGCACTTAACCCAGCCAAGATCGGCTGGATGAAGCACCTGGATGTTTGGACTTTAAGTTTGAAAATTTAAAAATTTCTCCCAGGGTGGCAGGGGTTGAATGGAAAAGAGTCCAAAAAGTAGCACCTTTCACGCCAAGATTGGCTAGATGAAGCCTGGATGTTTGGCATTAAGTTTTTTTTTGATTCTTAAAAATTTTCTCCAGGGTTACCATGGTCGAGTGGAAAAGCGTCCAAGAATTAGCACACTTAACCCAGCCAAGATCGGCTGGATGAAGCGCCTGGACGTTTGGACTTTCGCTTTGAAAATGTAAAAATTTCCTCCAGGGTGGCAGGGGTTGATTGGAAAAGAGTCCAAGAAGTAGAACCTTTCACAGCCAAGATTGGCTAGATGAAGCCTGGATGTTTGGCATTAAGTTTTGAATTCTTAAAAATTTTCTCCAGGGTTACCATGGTCGAGTGGAAAAGCGTCCAAGAAGTAGCACTTAACCCAGCCAAGATCGGCTGGATGAAGCGCCTGGACGTTTGGACTTTCGCTTTGAAAATTAAAAATTTTCCTCCAGGGTGGCAGGGGTTCAGTGGAAAAGAGTCCAAGAAGTAGCACTTTTCATGGCCAAGATTGGCTAGATGAAGCCTGGATGTTTGGCATTAAGTTTTGAATTCTTAAAAATTTTCTCCAGGGTTACCATGGTCGAGTGGAAAAGCGTCCAAGAAGTAGCACTTAACCCAGCCAAGATCAGCTGGATGAAGCGCCTGGACGTTTGGACTTTTGCTTTGAAAATTAAAAAATTTCCTCCAGGGTGGCAGGGGTTGAATGGAAAAGAGTCCAAGAAGTAGCATCTTTTACGGCCAAGATTGGCTAGATGAAGAACCTGGATGTTTGGCATTAAGTTTTGAATTCTTAAAAATTTTCTCCAGGGTTACCATGGTGGAGTGGAAAAGCATCCAAGAAGTAGCACTTAACCCAGCCAACATCGGCTGGACGAAGCGCCTAGATATCTGGACTCAGGTTTTGAAAATTAAATAAAATTCCTCCAGGGTGGCAGGAGTTGAATGGAAAAGAGTCCAAGAAGTAGCACTTAACCCAGCCAAGATCGGCTGGATGAAGCGCCTGGTCGTTTGGACTTTCGCTTTTTAAAATTAAAAAATTTTCTCCAGGGTGGCAGGGGTTGAATGGAAAAGAGTCCAAGAAGTAACACCTTTCATGGCCAAGATTGGCTAGATGAAGCTCCTGATGTTTGGCTTTAAGCTTTGAATTCTTAAAAATTTTCTCCAGGGTTACCATGGTCGAGTGGAAAAGCGTCCAAGAAGTAGCACTTAACCCAGCCAAGATCGGCTGGATGAAGCGCCTAGATATCTGGACTCAGGTTTTGAAAATTAAAAAATTTCCTCCAGGGTGGCAGGGGTTGAATGGAAAAGAGTCCAAGAAGTAGCACCTTTCACGGCCAAGATTGGCTAGATGAAGCCTGGATGTTTGGCATTAATTTTTGAATTCTTAAAAATTTTCTCCAGGGTTACCATGGTCGAGTGGAAAAGCATCCAGAAAGTAGCACTTAACCCAGCCAAGATCGGCTGGATGAAGCGCCTGGACGTTTGGACTTTCGCTTTGAAAATTAAAAAATTTCCTCCAGGCTGGCAGGGGTTGAGTGGAAAACAATCCAAGAAGTAGCACCTTTCACAGCCAAGATTGGCTAGATGAAGCGCCTGGATGTTTGGCATTAAGTTTTGAATTCTTAAAAATTTTCTCCAGGGTTACCATGGTCGAGTGGAAAGGCGTCCAAGAAGTAGCACTTAACCCAGCCAAGATCGGCTGGATGAAGCGCCTGGAAGTTTAGACTTTTGCTTTGAAAAATAAAAAAATTCCTCCAGGGTGGCAGGGGTTGAGTGGAAAAAGTCCAAGAAGTAGCACTTTCACGGCCAGATTAGATCGGCTAGATGAAGCGCCTGGATGTTTGGCATTAAGTTTTGAATTCTTAAAATTTTTCTCCAGGGTTACCATGGTCGAGTGGAAAAGCATCCAAGAAGTAGCACTTAACCCAGCCAAGATCGGCTGGATGAAGAGCCTAGGTATTTGGACTCAGGTTTGAAAATTAAAAAATTTCCTCCAGGGTGGCAGGGGTTGAATGGAAAAGAGTCCAAGAAGTAGCACCTTTCACGGCCAAGATTGGCTAGATGAAGCGCCTGGATGTTTGGCATTAGGTTTTGAATTCTTAAAAATTTTCTCCAGGGTTACCATGGTCAAGTGGAAAAGCGTCCAAGAAGTAGCACTTAACCCAGCCAAGATCGGCATGATGAAGCGCCTGGACGTTTGGACTTTCGCTTTGAAAATTAAAAATTTCTCCAGGGTGGCAGGGGTTGAATGGAAAAGAATCCAAGAAGTAGCACCTTTCACAGCCAAGATTGGCTAGATGAAGCGCCTGGATGTTTGGCATTAAGTTTTGAATTCTTAAAAGTTTTCTTTAAGATTACCATGGTCGAGTGGAAAAGTCCTCCAGAGAAGTAGCACTTAACTAGCCAAGATTGGCTGGATGAAGCACCTGGACGTTTGGACTTTTTTTGAAAATTAAAAAATTTTCTCCAGGGTGGCAGGGGTTGAGTGGAAAAAGAGTCCAAGAAGTAGCATCTTTTTTTACAGCCAAGATCGGCTAGATGAAGCGCCTGGATGTTTGGCATTAAGTTTTGAATTCTTAATAATTTTCTCCAGGGTTACCATGGTCCAGTGAAAAAGTCCTCAGAAGATGTCTGGACCTAACTTTGCTTTGAAAATTAAAAAATTTCCTCCAGGCAGGGGTTGAATGGAAAAGAGTCAAGAAGTAGCACCTTGATTGGCTAGATGAAGCGCCTGGATGTTTGGCATTAAGTTTTGAATTCTTAAAAATTTTCTCACAGGGTTACCATGGTCGAGTGGAAAAGTGTCCAAGAAGTAGCACTTAACCCAGCCAAGATCGGCTGGATGAAGCGCCTGGACGTTTGGACTTTGCTTTGAAAATTAAAAAAATTCTTCCAGGGTGGCAGGGGTTGAGTGGAAAAGAGTCCAAGAAGTAGCACCTTTCACGGCCAAGATTGGCTAGATGAAGCGCCTGGATGTTTGGCATTAAGTTTTGAATTCTTAAAAATTTTCTACAGGGTTACCATGGTCGAGTGGAAAAAGTCCTCAGAGAAGTCGCACGTAACCCAGCTAAGATTGGCTGGATGAAGAGCCTGGACGTTTGGACTCATGTTTTGAAAATTAAAAATTTCCTCCAGGGTTACCATGGTTGAGGAGGAAAAGAGTCCAAGAAATAGCACCTATCCATGCCAAGATTGGCTGGATGAAAAACCCTGG
The DNA here is from genome assembly GCF_018831695.1 of Puntigrus tetrazona. Classification (NCBI taxonomy): domain Eukaryota; kingdom Metazoa; phylum Chordata; class Actinopteri; order Cypriniformes; family Cyprinidae; genus Puntigrus; species Puntigrus tetrazona. Next base: position 2,550 of record NW_025048749.1, on the reverse strand, counting down.
ATGTTTGGGCATTAAGTTTTGAAAGCTTAAAAATTTTCTCCAGGGTTACCATGGTCGAGTGGAAAAGTGTCTGAAGAAGTAGCACTTAACCTGGCCAAGATCGGCTGGATGAAGAGCCTGGACGTTTGGACTTTCGCTTTGAAAAATTAAAAATTTCTCCAGGGTGGCAGGGGTTGAGTGGAAAAGAGTCCAAGAAGTAGCACCTTTCACGGCCAAGATTGGCTAGATGAAGCGCCTGGATGTTTGGCATTAAGTTTTGAATTCTTAAAAATTTTCTCCAGGGTTACCATGGTCGAGTGGAAAAGCAACCAAGAAGTAGCACTTAACCCAGCCAAGATCGGCTGGATGAAGCGCCTGGACGTTTGGACTTTGCTTTGAAAATTTTAAAAAATTTCTCCAGGGTGGCAGAGGTTGAATGGAAAAGAGTCCAAGAAGTAGCACCTTTCACGTGCCAAGATTGGCTAGATGAAGCGCCTGGATGTTTGGCATTAAGTTTTGAATTCTTAAAAATTTTCTCCAGGGTTACCATGGTCGAGTGGAAAAGCCTCCAAGAAGTAGCACTTAACTAGGCTAAGATCGGCTGGATGAATCGCCTGGACGTTTGGACTCATGTTTTGAAAATTAAAAATTTCCTCCAGGGTGGCCAGGGGTTGAGGAGGAAAAGAGTCCTCAGAAGTAGCACCTTTCCATGCCAAGATTGGCTGGATGAAAAACCTGGATGTTTGGCTCAAGTTTTGAATTCTTAAAATTTTCTCAAGGGTTACCATGGTCGAGTGGAAAGTGTCAAGAAGTCACACCTAACCCAGCCAAGATCGGCTGGATGAAGAGCCTGGACGTTTGGACTTTCGCTTGAAAATTTAAAAATTTCCTCCAGGGTGGCAGGGGTTGAGTGGAAAAGAGTCCAAGAAGTAGCACCTTTCACGGCCAAGATTGGCTAGATGAAGCGCCTGGATGTTTGGCATTAAGTTTTGAATTCTTAAAAATTTTTCTCCAGGGTTACCATGGTCAGTGGAAAAGCAACCAAGAAGTAGAAATTAACCCAGCCAAGATCGTCTGGATGAAGCGCCTGGAGCGTTTGGACTTTTTTGCTTTGAAAATTTTAAAATTTTCTCCAGGGTGGAAGAGGTTGAGTGGAAAAGAGTACAAGAAGTAGCACCTTTCACTGCCAAGATTGGCTAGATGAAGCGCCTGGATGTTTGGCATTAAGTTTGAATTCTTAAAAATTTCTCTAGGTTACCATGGTCGAGTGGAAAAGCGTCCAAGAAGTAGCACTTAACCCAGCCAAGATCGCTGGATGAAGCGCCTGGATCGTTTGACTTTCGCTTTGAAAATTAAAAAAATTTCTCCAGGGTGGCAGAGGATGAGTGGAAAAGAGTCCAAGAAGTAGTACCTTTACTGCCCAAGATCGGGTAGATGAAGCCTGGATGTTTGGGTTTAAGTTTTGAATTCTTAATAATTTTCTCTCCTGGGTTACCATGGTCGAGTGGAAAAAGTCCTCAGAGAAGTGGCACACGTAACTCAGGCTAATTTTGGCTGGATGAATCGCCTGGACATTTGGACTCAGGTTTTGAAAATTTAAAAATTTCCTCCAGGGTTACCATGGTCAAGTGGAAAAGCGTCTGAGAAATAGCACCTATTCTGGCCAAGATCGGCTGGATGAAGAGCCTGGGCGTTTGGACTCAGGCTTTGAAAATTAAAAATTTCTCCAGGGTGGCAGGGGGTTGAATGAAAAGATTCCAAGAAGTAGCACCTTTCACGGCCAAGATTGGCTAGATGAAGCGCCTGGATGTTTGGCATTAAGTTTTGAATTTTTAAAAATTTTCTCCAGGGTTACCATGGTCGAGTGGAAAAGCAACTAAGAAGTAGAACTAACCCAGCCAAGATCGGCTGGATGAAGCGCCTGGACGTTTGGACTTTGCTTTGAAAATTTTAAAATTTCTCCAGGGTGGCAGAGGTTGGAGTGGAAAAGAGTACAAGAAGTAGCACCTTTCACTGCCAAGATTGGCTAGATGAAGCCGCCTGGATGTTTGTTACTCATGGTCGCAGTGGAAAGCTGGTTCAAGAAGTAGCGAGTGACTTAACCCAGCCAAGATCGGGCTGGACAGCTGGATCTGACGCTTTGAAAAATTAGTACCCTCCAGGTGTGGCAGGGTTGAGTGAAAGAGTCCAAGAAGTGGTGAATTTTCACGCCAAGATTGGCTAGATGAAGCTACTGGATGTCGGCACTGCCTCAAATTCTGGGCACTTTCTCAGGTTACCATGGCTCCAGTGGAAAAGCGTCTGAAGAAGTTTAGCACTTAACCTGCGCCAAGATCGCTGATGAAGCGCCTGGACGCTTGACTTTCGCGAAAATTTAAAATTTCTCCAGGGTGGCAGGGTCGAGTGAAAGAGTCTACAGTAACACTTTCACGTGCTGTGATTGCAGATAGTTTGGATGTTTGGCATTAAGTTTGAATTTTAAAAATTTTCTTTCATGGTTACTAGGCGGTCGTAGTGGAAAATTGTCCAGAAGTAGCATATTCTAACCAGCCAAGATTGGCTGGACGGCGC
>NW_025048748.1:0-15927 GCF_018831695.1 Puntigrus tetrazona | reverse complement strand
AAGCGCCTGGAAGTTTAGACTTTCGCTTTGAAAATTAAAAAAATTCTTCCAGGGTGGCAGGGTTGAATGGAAAAGAGTCAGAAGTAGCACCTTTCACGGCCAAGATTGGTTAGATGAAGCGCCTGGATGTTTGGCATTAAGTTTTGAATTCTTAAAATTTTCTCCAGAGTTATCATGGTCAGTGGAAAAGAGTCAAGAAGTAGCCATAACCCAGCCAAGATCGGCTGGATGAAGAGCCTAGGTATTTGGACTCAGGATTGAAAATTAAAAAATTTCCTCCAGGGTGGCAGGGTTGAATGAAAAAGAGTCCAAGAAGTAGCACCTTTCACGGTAAGATTGGCTAGATGTAGCGCCTGGATGTTTGGATTAAGGTTTTGAAAATTAAAAGTTTTCTCCAGGGTTACCATGGTTGGAGTGAATTCTTAAAAAAGCATCAGTGGAAAAGAAGTAGCACTTAACCCAGCCAAGATCGGCTGGATGAAGCGCCTGGACGTTTGGACTTTCGCTTTGAAAATGAAAAAATTTCCTCCAGGGTGGCAGGGGTTGAATGGAAAAGAGTCCAAGAAGTAGCACCTTTCACGGCCAAGATTGGCTAGATGAAGCGCCTGGATGTTTGGCGTTAAGTTTTGAATTTTTAAAAATTTTCTCCAGGGTTACCATGGTCGAGAGGAAAAGCATCCAAGAAGTAGCACTTAACCCAGCCAAGATCGGCTGGATGAAGAGCCTAGGTATCTGGACTCAGGTTTAAAAATGAAAAAATTTCCTCCAGGGTGGCAGGGGTTGAATGGAAAAGAGTCCAAGAAGTAGCACCTTTCACGGCCAAGATTGGCTAGATGAAGCGCCTGGATGTTTGGCATTAAGTTTTGAATTCTTAAAAATTTTCTTCAGGGTTACCATGGTCGAGTGGAAAAGCGTCCAGAAAGTAGCACTTAACCCAGCCAAGATCGGCTGGATGAAGCGCCTGGAAGTTTAGACTTTCGCTTTGAAAATTAAAAAATTTCCTCCAGGGTGGCAGGGGTTGAGTGGAAAAGAGTCCAAGAAGTAGCACCTTTCACGGCCAAGATTGGCTAGATGAAGCGCCTGGATGTTTGGCATTAAGTTTTGAATTCTTAAAAATTTTCTCCAGGGTTACCATGGTCGAGTGGAAAAGCGTCCAAGAAGTAGCACTTAACCCAGCCAAGATCGGCTGGATGAAGCGCCTGGATGTTTGGACTTTTTGAAAATTAAAAAAATTTCCTCCAGGGTGGCAGGGGTTGAGTGGAAAAGAGTCCAGAAGTAGCACCTTTCACGGCCAAGATTGGCTAGATGAAGCGCCTGGATATTTGGCATTAAGTTTTGAATTCTTAAAATTTTTCTCCAGGGTTACCATGGTCGAGTGGAAAAGCGTCCTAGAGGTAGCTCATAACCCAGCCAAGATTGGCTGGATGAAAGCCTGGAAGTTTGGACTTTCAGGTTTTGAAAATTAAAAAATTTCCTCCAGGGTGGCAGGGGTTGAATGGAAAAGAGTCCAAGAAGTAGCACCTTTCACGGCCAAGATTGGCTAGATGAAGCGCCTGGATGTTTGGCATTAAGTTTTGAATTCTTAAAATTTTTTCTCAGGGTTACCATGGTCGAGTGGAAAAGCATCCAAGAAGTAGCACTTAACCCAGCCAAGATCGGCTGGATGAAGAGCCTAGGTATCTGGACTCAGGTTTGAAAATTAAAAAATTTCCTCCAGGGTGGCAGGGGTTGAGTGGAAAAGAGTCCAAGAAGTAGCACCTTTCACGGCCAAGATTGGCTAGATGAAGCGCCTGGATGTTTGGCATTAAGTTTTGAATTCTTAAAAATTTTCTCCAGGGTTACCATGGTCGAGTGCAAAAAGCGTCCAGAAAGTAGCACTTAACCCAGCCAAGATCGGCTGGATGAAGCGCCTGGAAGTTTAGACTTTCGCTTTGAAAATTAAAAAATTTCCTCCAGGGTGGCAGGGGTTGAGTGGAAAAGAGTCCAAGAAGTAGCACCTTTCACGGCCAAGATTGGCTAGATGAAGCGCCTGGATGTTTGGCATTAAGTTATGAATTCTTAAAATTTTTCTCCAGGGTTACCATGGTCGAGTGGAAAAGCATCCAAGAAGTAGCACTTAACCCAGCCAAGATCGGCTGGATGAAGAGCCTAGGTATTTGGACTTTAAGTTTTGAAAATTAAAAAATTTCCTCCAGGGTGGCAGGGGTTGAGTGGAAAAGAGTCCAAGAAGTAGCACCTTTCACGGCCAAGATTGGCTAGATGAAGCGCCTGGATGTTTGGCATTAAGTTTTGAATTCTTAAAAATTTTCTCCAGGGTTACCATGGTCGAGTGGAAAAGCATCCAGAAGTAGCACTTAACCCAGCCAAGATCGGCTGGATGAAGAGCCTAGGACGTTTGGACTCAGGTTTGAAAATTAAAAAATTTCCTCCAGGGTGGCAGGGGTTGAGTGGAAAAGAGTCAAGAAGTAGCACCTTTCACGGCCAAGATTGGCTAGATGAAGCGCCTGGATGTTTGGCATTAAGTTTTGAATTCTTAAAAATTTTCTCCAGGGTTACCATGGTCGAGTGGAAAAGCGTCCAAGAAGTAGCACTTAACCCAGCCAAGATCGGCTGGATGAAGAGCCTGGGTATTTGGACTCAGGTTTGAAAATAAAAAATTTCCTCCAGGGTGGCAGGGGGTTGAAGTGGAAAAGAGTCCAAGAAGTAGCACCTTTCACGGCCAAGATTGGCTAGATGAAGCGCCTGGATGTTTGGCATTAAGTTTTGAATTCTTAAAATTTTTCTCCAGAGTTATCATGGTCGAGTGGAAAAGCATCCAAGAAGTAGCACTTAACCCAGCCAAGATCGGCTGGATGAAGAGCCTAGGTATTTGGACTCAGGTTTGAAAATTAAAAAATTTCCTCCAGGGTGGCAGGGGTTGAATGGAAAAGAGTCCAAGAAGTAGCACCTTTCACGGCCAAGATTGGCTAGATGAAGCGCCTGGATGTTTGGCATTAAGTTTTGAATTCTTAAAAATTTTCTCCAGGGTTACCATGGTCGAGTGGAAAAGCATCAAGAAGTAGCACTTAACCCAGCCAAGATCGGCTGGATGAAGCGCCTGGAGGTTTGGACTCAGGATTGAAAATTAAAAAATTTCCTCCAGGGTGGCAGGGGTTGAATGGAAAAGAGTCCAAGAAGTAGCACCTTTCACGGCCAAGATTGGCTAGATGAAGCGCCTGGATGTTTGGCATTAAGTTTTGAATTCTTAAAAATTTTCTTCAGGGTTACCATGGTCGAGTGGAAAAGCATCCAAGAAGTAGCACTTAACCCAGCCAAGATCGGCTGGATGAAGCGCCTGGTATTTGGACTTTCAGGTTTGAAAATTAAAAAAAATTTCCTCCAGGGTGGCAGGGGTTGAGTGGAAAAAGAGTCCAAGAAGTAGCACCTTTCACGGCCAAGATTGGCTAGATGAAGCGCCTGGATGTTTGGCATTAAGTTTTGAATTCTTAAAAATTTTCTTCAGGGTTACCATGGTCGAGTGGAAAAGCGTCCAGAAGTAGCACTTAACCCAGCCAAGATCGGCTGGATGAAGCGCCTGGACGTTTGGACTTTCAGCTTTGAAAATTAAAAATTTCCTCCAGGGTGGCAGGGGTTCAGTGGAAAAGAGTCCAAGAAGTAGCACCTTTCACGGCCAAGATTGGCTAGATGAAGCGCCTGGATGTTTGGCATTAAGTTTTGAATTCTTAAAAATTTTCTCCAGGGTTACCATGGTCGAGTGGAAAAGCGTCCAAGAAGTAGCACTTAACCCAGCCAAGATCGGCTGGATGAAGAGCCTAGGTATCTGGACTCAGGTTTGAAAATTAAAAAATTTCCTCCAGGGTGGCAGGGGTTGAGTGGAAAAGAGTCCAAGAAGTAGCACCTTTCACGGCCAAGATTGGCTAGATGAAGCGCCTGGATGTTTGGCATTAAGTTTTGAATTCTTAAAAATTTTCTCCAGGGTTTACCAGTGGCGTCAGAAGTAAGTGGAAAAGCGTCAAGAAGTAGCACTTAACTCCAGCCAAGATCGGCTGGATGAAGCGCCTGGGCGTTTGGACTTTCGCTTTGAAAATTAAAAAATTTCCTCCAGGGTGGCAGGGGTTGAGTGGAAAAGAGTCCAAGAAGTAGCACCTTTCACGGCCAAGATTGGCTAGATGAAGCGCCTGGATGTTTGGCATTAAGTTTTGAATTCTTAAAAATTTTCTCCAGGGTTACCATGGTCGAGTGGAAAAGCGTCAAGAAGTAGCTTAACCCAGCCAAGATCGGCTGGATGAAGCGCCTGGGCGTTTGGACTTTAGGCTTTGAAAATTAAAAAATTTCCTCCAGGGTGGCAGGGGTTGAGTGGAAAAGAGTCAAGAAGTAGCACCTTTCACGGCCAAGATTGGCTAGATGAAGCGCCTGGATGTTTGGCATTAAGTTTTGAATTCTTAAAAATTTTCTCCAGGGTTACCATGGTCGAGTGGAAAAGCGTCCAAGAAGTAGCACTTAACCCAGCCAAGATCGGCTGGATGAAGCGCCTGGACGTTTGGACTCAGGTTTGAAAATTAAAAAATTTCCTCCAGGGTGGCAGGGGGTTGAATGGAAAAGAGTCCAAGAAGTAGCACCTTTCACGGCCAAGATTGGCTAGATGAAGCGCCTGGATGTTTGGCATTAAGTTTTGAATTCTTAAAAATTTTCTCCAGGGTTACCATGGTCAGTGGAAAAGCGTCAAGAAGTAGCACTTAACCCAGCCAAGATCGGCTGGATGAAGCGCCTGGAAGTTTGGACTTTTGCTTTGAAAATTAAAAAATTTCCTCCAGGGTGGCAGGGGTTGAGTGGAAAAGAGTCCAAGAAGTAGCACCTTTCACGGCCAAGATTGGCTAGATGAAGCGCCTGGATGTTTGGCATTAAGTTTTGAATTCTTAAAAATTTTCTCCAGGGTTACCATGGTCGAGTGGAAAAGCATCCAAGAAGTAGCACTTAACCCAGCCAAGATCGGCTGGATGAAGAGCCTAGGTATCTGGACTCAGGTTTGAAAATTAAAAAAATTTCCTCCAGGGTGGCAGGGGTTGAGTGGAAAAAGAGTCCAAGAAGTAGCACCTTTCACGGCCAAGATTGGCTAGATGAAGCGCCTGGATGTTTGGCATTAAGTTTTGAATTCTTAAAATTTTCTCCAGGGTTACCATGGTCGAGTGGAAAAAGCGTCAAGAAGTAGCACTTAACCCAGCCAAGATCGGCTGGATGAAGCGCCTGGAAGTTTAGACTTTAGCTTTGAAAATTAAAAAATTTCCTCCAGGGTGGCAGGGGTTGAGTGGAAAAGAGTCCAAGAAGTAGCACCTTTCACGGCCAAGATTGGCTAGATGAAGCGCCTGGATGTTTGGCATTAAGTTTTGAATTCTTAAAAATTTTCTCCAGGGTTACCATGGTCGAGTGGAAAAGCATCCAAGAAGTAGCACTTAACCCAGCCAAGATCGGCTGGATGAAGAGCCTAGGTATCTGGACTCAGGTTTAAAAATTAAAAAATTTCCTCCAGGGTGGCAGGGGTTGAATGGAAAAGAGTCCAAGAAGTAGCACCTTTCACGGCCAAGATTGGCTAGATGAAGCGCCTGGATGTTTGGCATTAAGTTTTGAATTCTTAAAAATTTTCTTCAGGGTTACCATGGTCGAGTGGAAAAGCGTCAAGAAGTAGCACTTAACCCAGCCAAGATCGGCTGGATGAAGCGCCTGGAAGTTTAGACTTTTCGCTTTGAAAATTAAAAAAAATTTCCTCCAGGGTGGCAGGGGTTGAGTGGAAAAGAGTCCAAGAAGTAGCACCTTTCACGGCCAAGATTGGCTAGATGAAGCGCCTGGATGTTTGGCATTAAGTTTTGAATTCTTAAAAATTTTCTCCAGGGTTACCATGGTCGAGTGGAAAAGCATCCAAGAAGTAGCACTTAACCCAGCCAAGATCGGCTGGATGAAGAGCCTAGGTATTTGGACTCAGGATTGAAAATTAAAAAATTTCTCCAGGGTGGCAGGGGTTGAGTGGAAAAGAGTCCAAGAAGTAGCACCTTTCACGGCCAAGATTGGCTAGATGAAGCGCCTGGATGTTTGGCATTAAGTTTTGAATTCTTAAAATTTTTCTCCAGGGTTACCATGGTCGAGTGGAAAAAAGCATCCAGAAGTAGCACTTAACCCAGCCAAGATCGGCTGGATGAAGAAGCGCCTGGGCGTTTGGACTTTCAGGTTTGAAAATTAAAAAATTTCCTCCAGGGTGGCAGGGGTTGAGTGAAAAAGAGTCCAAGAAGTAGCACCTTTCACGGCCAAGATTGGCTAGATGAAGCGCCTGGATGTTTGGCATTAAGTTTTGAATTCTTAAAAATTTTCTCCAGGGTTACCATGGTCGAGTGGAAAAGCATCCAGAAGTAGCACTTAACCCAGCCAAGATCGGCTGGATGAAGCGCCTAGGTATCTGGACTCAGGTTTGAAAATTAAAAAATTTCCTCCAGGGTGGCAGGAGTTGAGTGGAAAAGAGTCCAAGAAGTAGCACCTTTCACGGCCAAGATTGGCTAGATGAAAGCGCCTGGATGTTTGGCATTAAGTTTTGAATTCTTAAAAATTTTCTCCAGGGTTACCATGGTCAGTGGAAAAGCGTCCAAGAAGTAGCACTTAACCCAGCCAAGATCGGCTGGATGAAGCGCCTGGAAGTTTAGACTTTCAGCTTTGAAAATTAAAAAATTTCCTCCAGGGTGGCAGGGGTTGAGTGGAAAAAGAGTCCAAGAAGTAGCACCTTTCACGGCCAAGATTGGCTAGATGAAGCGCCTGGATGTTTGGCATTAAGTTTTGAATTCTTAAAAATTTTCTTCAGGGTTACCATGGTCGAGTGGAAAAGTGTCCAAGAAGTAGCACTTAACCCAGCCAAGATCGGCTGGATGAAGCGCCTGGAAGTTTAGACTCAGGCTTTGAAAATTAAAAAATTTCCTCAGGGTGGCAGGGGTTGAGTGGAAAAGAGTCCAAGAAGTAGCACCTTTCACGGCCAAGATTGGCTAGATGAAGCGCCTGGATGTTTGGCATTAAGTTTTGAATTCTTAAAATTTTCTCCAGGGTTACCATGGTCGAGTGGAAAAGCGTCCAAGTAGCACTTAACCCAGCCAAGATCGGCTGGATGAAGAGCCTAGGTATTTGGACTCAGATTTGAAAATTAAAAAATTTCCTCCAGGGTGGCAGGGGTTGAATGGAAAAAGAGTCCAAGAAGTAGCACCTTTCACGGCCAAGATTGGCTAGATGAAGCGCCTGGATGTTTGGCATTAAGTTTTGAATTCTTAAAAATTTTCTCCAGGGTTACCATGGTCGAGTGGAAAAGCATCCAGAAGTAGCACTTAACCCAGCCAAGATCGGCTGGATGAAGCGCCTGGGTATTTGGACTTTCAGCTTTGAAAATTAAAAAATTTCCTCCAGGGTGGCAGGGGTTGAGTGGAAAAGAGTCCAAGAAGTAGCACCTTTCACGGCCAAGATTGGCTAGATGAAGCGCCTGGATGTTTGGCATTAAGTTTTGAATTCTTAAAAATTTTCTCCAGGGTTACCATGGTCGAGTGGAAAAGCATCCAAGAAGTAGCACTTAACCCAGCCAAGATCGGCTGGATGAAGAGCCTGGTATTTGGACTCAGGTTTGAAAAATTAAAAAATTTCCTCCAGGGTGGCAGGGGTTGAGTGGAAAAGAGTCAAGAAGTAGCACCTTTCACGGCCAAGATTGGCTAGATGAAGCGCCTGGATGTTTGGCATTAAGTTTTGAATTCTTAAAAATTTTCTCCAGGGTTACCATGGTCGAGTGGAAAAGCGTCAGAAGTAGCACTTAACCCAGCCAAGATCGGCTGGATGAAGCGCCTAGAAGTATTGGACTCAGCTTTGAAAATTAAAAAATTTCCTCCAGGGTGGCAGGGTTGAGTGGAAAAGAGTCAAGAAGTAGCACCTTTCACGGCCAAGATTGGCTAGATGAAGCGCCTGGATGTTTGGCATTAAGTTTTGAATTCTTAAAAATTTTTCTCAGGGTTACCATGGTCGAGTGGAAAAGCGTCAAGAAGTAGCACTTAACCCAGCCAAGATCGGCTGGATGAAGAGCCTGGATGTTTGGACATTAAGTTTTGAATTCTTAAAAATTTTCTCCAGGGTGGCATGGGGGTTGAGTGGAAAAAGAGTCCAAGAAGTAGCACCTAACACAGCCAAGATTGGCTAGATGAAGCGCCTGGATGTTTGGCATTAAGTTTTGAAAATTAAAATTTTTCCTCCAGGGTGGCAGGGGTTGAGTGGAAAAGAGTCCAAGAAGTAGCACCTTTCACGGCCAAGATTGGCTAGATGAAGAGCCTGGATGTTTGGCATTAAGTTTTGAATTCTTAAAAATTTTCTCCAGGGTTACCATGGTCGAGTGGAAAAAGCATCCAAGAAGTAGCACTTAACCCAGCCAAGATCGGCTGGATGAAGAGCCTAGGTATCTGGACTCAGGTTTGAAAATTAAAAATTTCTCCAGGGTGGCAGGGGTTGAGTGGAAAAGAGTCCAAGAAGTAGCATAATAACCCAGCCAAGATTGGCTAGATGAAGCGCCTGGATGTTTGGCATTAAGTTTTGAATTCTTAAAAAATTTTCTCCAGGGTTACCATGGTCGAGTGGAAAAGCGTCCAAGAAGTAGCACTTAACCCAGCCAAGATCGGCTGGATGAAGCGCCTGGTAGTTTAGACTTTAGCTTTGAAAATTAAAAAATTTCTCCAGGGTGGCAGGGGGTTGAATGGAAAAGAGTCCAAGAAGTAGCACCTTTCACGGCCAAGATTGGCTAGATGAAGCGCCTGGATGTTTGGCATTAAGTTTTGAATTCTTAAAAATTTTCTCCAGGGTTACCATGGTCGAGTGGAAAAGCATCCAGAAGTAGCACTTAACCCAGCCAAGATCGGCTGGATGAAAGCGCCTGGACGTTTGGACTTCAGGTTTGAAAATTAAAAATTTCCTCCAGGGTGGCAGGGGTTGAATGGAAAAGAGTCCAGAAGTAGCACCTTTCACGGCCAAGATTGGCTAGATGAAGCGCCTGGATGTTTGGCATTAAGTTTTGAATTCTTAAAAATTTTCTCCAGGGTTACCATGGTCGAGTGGAAAAGCATCCAGAAGTAGCACTTAACCCAGCCAAGATCGGCTGGATGAAGAGCCTAGGTATATTTGGACTCAGGTTTGAAAAATTAAAAATTTCCTCCAGGGTGGCAGGGGTTGAGTGGAAAAGAGTCAAGAAGTAGCACCTTTCACGGCCAAGATTGGCTAGATGAAGCGCCTGGATGTTTGGCATTAAGTTTTGAATTCTTAAAAATTTTCTCCAGGGTTACCATGGTCGAGTGGAAAAGCATCAGAAGTAGCACTTAACCCAGCCAAGATCGGCTGGATGAAGCGCCTGGAAGTTTGGACTCAGCTTTGAAAATTAAAAAATTTCCTCCAGGGTGGCAGGGGTTGAGTGGAAAAGAGTCCAAGAAGTAGCACCTTTCACGGCCAAGATTGGCTAGATGAAGCGCCTGGATGTTTGGCATTAAGTTTTGAATTCTTAAAAATTTTCTCCAGGGTTACCATGGTCGAGTGGAAAAGCGTCAAGAAGTAGCACTTAACCCAGCCAAGATCGGCTGGATGAAGAGCCTAGGTATCTGGACTCAGGTTTGAAAATTAAAAAAAATTTCCTCCAGGGTGGCAGGGGTTGAGTGGAAAAGAGTCAAGAAGTAGCACCTTTCACGGCCAAGATTGGCTAGATGAAGCGCCTGGATGTTTGGCATTAAGTTTTGAATTCTTAAAAATTTTCTCCAGGGTTACCATGGTCGAGTGGAAAAGCGTCAAGAAGTAGCACTTAGCAGCCAAGATCGGCTGGATGAAGAGCCTGGAAGTTTGGACTCAGGTTTGAAAATTAAAAATTTCCTCCAGGGTGGCAAGGTTGAGTGGAAAGAGAAGAAGTAGCACCTTTCCACGGCCAAGATTGGCTAGATGAAGCGCCTGGATGTTTGGCATTAAGTTTTAAAAATTTTCTCCAGGGTTACCATGGTCGAGTGGAAAAGCGTCCAGAAGTAGCACTTAACCCAGCCAAGATCGGCTGGATGAAGCGCCTGGACGTTTGGACTTTCAGGTTTGAAAATTAAAAAATTTCCTCCAGGGTGGCAGGGGTTGAGTGGAAAAGAGTCCAGAAGTAGCACCTTTCACGGCCAAGATTGGCTAGATGAAGCGCCTGGATGTTTGGCATTAAGTTTTGAATTCTAAAAAATTTTCTCAGGGTTACCATGGTCGAGTGGAAAAGCGTCCAAGAAGTAGCACTTAACCCAGCCAAGATCGGCTGGATGAAGAAGTAGCCTAGGTATCTGGCTGGATGTTTCAGGTTTGAAAAATGAAAAAATTTCCTCCAGGGTGGCAGGGGTTGAGTGGAAAAGAGTCCAAGAAGTAGCACCTTTCACGGCCAAGATTGGCTAGATGAAGCGCCTGGATGTTTGGCATTAAGTTTTGAATTCTTAAGAGTTTTCTCCAGGGTTACCATGGTCGCAGTGGAAAAGCGTCAAGAAGTAGCACTTAACCCAGCCAAGATCGGCTGGATGAAGCGCCTGGAAGTTTGGACTCAGCTTTGAAAATTAAAAATTTTCTCCAGGGTGGCAGGGGTTGAGTGGAAAAAGAGTCAAGAAGTAGCACCTTTCACGGCCAAGATTGGCTAGATGAAGCGCCTGGATGTTTGGCATTAAGTTTTGAATTCTTAAAAATTTTCTCCAGGGTTACCATGGTCGAGTGGAAAAGCATCCAAGAAGTAGCACTTAACCCAGCCAAGATCGGCTGGATGAAGAGCCTAGGTATCTGGACTCAGGTTTGAAAATTAAAAAATTTCCTCCAGGGTGGCAGGGGTTGAGTGGAAAAGAGTCCAGAAGTAGCACCTTTCACGGCCAAGATTGGCTAGATGAAGCGCCTGGATATTTGGCATTAAGTTTTGAATTCTTAAAAATTTTCTCCAGAGGTTACCATGGTCGAGTGGAAAAAGCATCAAGTAGCACTTAACCCAGCCAAGATCGGCTGGATGAAGAGCCTAGGTATCTGGACTCAGGTTTGAAAATTAAAAAATTTCCTCCAGGGTGGCAGGGGTTGAGTGGAAAAAGTCCAAGAAGTAGCACCTTTCACGGCCAAGATTGGCTAGATGAAGCGCCTGGATGTTTGGCATTAAGTTTTGAATTCTTAAAAATTTTCTCCAGGGTTACCATGGTCGAGTGGAAAAAGCATCCAGAAGTAGCACTTAACCCAGCCAAGATCGGCTGGATGAAGAGCCTAGGAAGTTCTGGACTCAGGTTTGAAAATTAAAAAATTTCCTCCAGGGTGGCAGGGGTTAAGTGGAAAAGAGTCCAAGAAGTAGCACCTTTCACGGCCAAGATTGGCTAGATGAAGCGCCTGGATGTTTGGCATTAAGTTTTGAATTTTTAAACATTTTCTCCAGGGTTACCATGGTCGAGTGGAAAAGCATCAGAAGTAGCACTTAACCCAGCCAAGATTGGCTGGATGAAGAGCCTAGGTATCTGGACTCAGGTTTGAAAAATTAAAAATTTCCTCCAGGGTGGCAGGGTTGAGTGGAAAAAGAGTCAAGAAGTAGCACCTTTCACAGCCAAGATTGGCTAGATGAAGCGCCTGGATGTTTGGCATTAAGTTTTGAATTCTTAAAAATTTTCTTCAGGGTTACCATGGTCGGAGTGGAAAAAGCATCAAGAAGTAGCACTTAACCCAGCCAAGATCGGCTGGATGAAGAGCCTAGGTTTGGACTCAGGTTTGAAAATTAAAAATTTCCTCCAGGGTGGCAGGGGTTGAGTGGAAAAGAGTCCAAGAAGTAGCACCTTTCACGGCCAAGATTGGCTAGATGAAGCGCCTGGATGTTTGGCATTAAGTTTTGAATTCTTAAAAATTTTCTCCAGGGTTACCATGGTTGAGTGGAAAAGCGTCCAAGAAGTAGCACTTAACCCAGCCAAGATCAGCTGGATGAAAGCCTGGACGTTTGGACTTTGCTTTGAAAATTAAAAAATTTCCTCCAGGGTGGCAGGGGTTGAGTGGAAAAGAGTCCAGAAGTAGCACCTTTCACGGCCAAGATTGGCTAGATGAAGCGACTGGATGTTTGGCATTAAGTTTTGAATTCTTAAAAAATTTCTCCAGGGTTACCATGGTCGAGTGGAAAAGCGTCCAAGAAGTAGCACTTAACCCAGCCAAGATCGGCTGGATGAAGAGCCTAGGTATCTGGACTCAGGTTTAAAAATTAAAAAATTTCCTCCAGGGTGGCAGGGGTTGAGTGGAAAAGAGTCCAGAAGTAGCACCTTTCACGGCCAAGATTGGCTAGATGAAGTGCCTGGATGTTTGGCATTAAGTTTTGAATTCTTAAAAATTTTCTCCAGGGTTACCATGGTCGAGTGGAAAAGCATCCAAGTAGTACTTAACCCAGCCAAGATCGGCTGGATGAAGCGCCTGGAAGTTTGGACTCATGCTTTGAAAATTAAAAATTTCCTCCAGGGTGGCAGGGGGTTGAGTGGAAAAGAGTCAAGAAGTAGCACCTTTCCACGGCCAAGATTGGTTAGATGAAGCGCCTGGATGTTTGGCATTAAGTTTTGAATTCTTAAAAATTTTCTCCAGGGTTACCATGGTCGAGTGGAAAAGCATCCAGAAGTAGTGAACTTAACCCAGCCAAGATCGGCTGGATGAAGCGCCTGGGCGTTTGGACTTTCGGTTTGAAAATTAAAAATTTCCTCCAGGGTGGCAGAGTTGAATGGAAAGAGTCCAAGAAGTAGCACCTTTCACGGCCAAGATTGGCTAGATGAAGCGCCTGGATGTTTGGCATTAAGTTTTGAATTCTTAAAATTTTCTCCAGGTTACCATGGTCGAGATGGAAAAGCGTCAAGAAGTAGCACTTAACCCAGCCAAGATCGGCTGGATGAAGCGCCTGGAAGTTTGGACTTTTCGCTTTGAAAATTAAAAAATTTCCTCCAGGGTGGCAGGGGTTGGAATGGAAAAGAGTCAAGAAGTAGCACCTTTCACGGCCAAGATTGGCTAGATGAAGCGCTATGGATGTTTGGCATTAAGTTTTGAATTCTTAAAAATTTTCTCCAGGGTTACCATGGTGAGTGGAAAAGCATCAAGAAGTAGCACTTAACCCAGCCAAGATCGGCTGGATGAAGAGCCTAGGTATTTGGACTCCAGGTTTGAAAATTAAAAAATTTCCTCCAGGGTGGCAGGGTTGAGTGGAAAAGAGTCCAAGAAGTAGCACCTTTCACGGCCAAGATTGGCTAGATGAAGCGCCTGGATGTTTGGCATTAAGTTTTGAATTCTTAAAAATTTTCTCCAGGATTTACCATGGTCAGTGGAAAAGCGTCTGAAGAAGTAGCACTTAACCCAGCCAAAGTAGATCGGGGCTGGATGAAGAGGCTAGGTATCTGGACTCAGGTTTGAAAATTAAAAAATTTCCTCCAGGGTGGCAGGGGTTGAATGGAAAAGAGTCAAGAAGTAGCACCTTTCACGGCCAAGATTGGCTAGATGAAGCGCCTGGATGTTTGGCATTAAGTTTGAATTCTTAAAAATTTTCTCCAGGGTTACCATGGTCGAGTGGAAAAGCATCAAGAAGTAGCACTTAACCCAGCCAAGATCGGCTGGATGAAGCGCCTGGGCGTTTAGACTTTCGCTTTGAAAATTAAAAAATTTCCTCCAGGGTGGCAGGGTTGAGTGGAAAAGAGTCCAAGAAGTAGCACCTTTCACGGCCAAGATTGGCTAGATGAAGGCGCCTGGATGTTTGGCATTAAGTTTTGAATTCTTAAAAATTTTCTCCAGGGTTACCATGGTGAGTGGAAAAAGCATCAAGAAGTAGCACTTAACCCAGCCAAGATCGGCTGGATGAAGAGCCTAGGTATTTGGACTCAGCTTTGAAAATTAAAAATTTCCTCCAGGGTGGCAGGGGTTGAAGTGGAAAGAGTCAGAAGTAGCACCTTTCACGGCCAAGATTGGCTAGATGAAGCGCCTGGATGTTTGGCATTAAGTTTTGAATTCTTGAAAAATTTTCTTCAGGAGTTACCATGGTCAGTGGAAAATTATCAAGAAGTAGCATAACACAGCCAAGATCGGCTGGATGAAAGCCTGGATATCTGGACTCAAGTTTTGAAAATTAAAAAATTTCCTCCAGGGTGGCAAGGGTTGAGTGGAAAAGAGTCAGAAGTAGCACCTTTCACGGCCAAGATTGGCTAGATGAAGCGCCTGGATGTTTGGCATTAAGTTTTGAATTCTTAAGAAATTTTCTCCAGGGTTACCATGGTCGAGTGGAAAAAGCGTCAAGAAGTAGCACTTAACCAGCCAAGATCGGCTGGATGAAGCGCCTGGGCCGTTTGGACTCAGGTTTGAAAAATTAAAAAATTTCCTCCAGGGTGGCAGGGGTTGAATGGAAAAGAGTCAAGAAGTAGCACCTTTCACGGCCAAGATTGGCTAGATGAAGCGCCTGGATGTTTTACAGCATTAAGTTTTGAATTCTTAAAAATTTTCTCCAGGGTTACCATGAATTCGAGTGGAAAGCGTCTAAGAAGTAGCATAACAGCCAAGAGTAGCTGGATGAAATGCCTAAGTATTGGACTCCAGGTTTGAAAATTAAAAAATTTCCTCAGGGTGGCAGGGGTTTGGAAAGAGTTAAGTTTTGAATTCTTAAGAGATTGGCTAGATGAAATTTTCATTAAGTTTTGAATTCAGAAATTTTCTTCATGAGTTTTCGAAAGTGGCGTGGAAAGCATCAAGAAGTAGCACTTAACCCAGCCAAGATCGGCTGGATGAAGCGCCTGGAAGTTTGGACTTTAGCTTTGAAAATTAAAAAATTTCCTCCAGGGTGGCAGGGGTTGAATGGAAAAGAGTCAGAAGTAGCACCTTTCACGGCCAAGATTGGCTAGATGGAAGCGCCTGGATGTTTGGCATTAAGTTTTGAATTTTAAAAAATTTTCTCCAGGGTTACCATGATCAGAGGAAAAGCATCCAGAAGTAGCACTCAACCCAGCCAAGATCGCCTGGATGAAGAGCCTAGGTATCTGGACTCAGGTTTAAAAATGAGAAAAATTT
Organism: Puntigrus tetrazona; assembly: GCF_018831695.1. Taxonomy (NCBI): domain Eukaryota; kingdom Metazoa; phylum Chordata; class Actinopteri; order Cypriniformes; family Cyprinidae; genus Puntigrus; species Puntigrus tetrazona. Next base: position 849 of record NW_025048748.1, on the reverse strand, counting down.
CTCTCCAGGGTGGCAGGGGTTGAATGGAAAAGAGTCCAAGAAGTAGCACCTTTCACGGCCAAGATTAGCTAGATGAAGCGCCTGGATGTTTGGCATTAAGTTTTGAATTCTTAAAAATTTTCTTCCAGGGTTACCATGGTCGAGTGGAAAAGCGCTCAAGAAGTAGCACTTAACCCAGCCAAGATCGGCTGGATGAAGCGCCTGGAAGTTTAGACTTTCAGCTTTGAAAATTAAAGAATTTCCTCCAGGGTGGCAGGGGTTGGTGGAAAAGTCCAAGAGTAGCACCTTTCACGGCCAAGATTAAATACTAGATGAGCGCCTGGATGTTTGGCATTAGGATTTTGAATTAAACTTTTCTCCAGAGGTTATACTTAATTCGAAAGCAAAGCGTCAAGAAGTAGCACATAGCAGCCAAGATCAATGGCTGGATAGGCGCCTGGGCATTTGGACTTCGCCTTGTCGCATTCCTCCAGGAGTGGCGGGGTTGAGTGGAAAGAGTCAGAAGTAGCACCTTTCACGGCCTAGATTAGGCTAGATGAAGCGCCTGGATGTTTGGCATTAAGTTATGAATTCTTAAATTTTTCTCAAGGGTTACCATGAATTCGGTGGAAAAGCGTCCAAGAAGTAGCACTTAACCCAGCAGAATCGGCTGGATGAGAGCCTAGGTATCTGGACTCAGAGTTTGAAAAATTAAGAAATTTCCTCAGGGTGGCAGGGGTTGAGTGGAAAAGAGTCAGATTCTTAAAAATTTTCTTCAGGTTACAGATGAGCGCCTGGATGTTTGGCATTAAGTTTTGGTCTTAAAAATTTTCTCCAGGGTTACTGCATGAATTCGAGTGGAAGAAAGCA
>NW_025048747.1:0-46084 GCF_018831695.1 Puntigrus tetrazona | reverse complement strand
TCTTAATAATTTTCCAGGGTTACCATGGTCGAGTGGTGTAAAGCGTCTGAAGAAGTAGTGGCATTAACTCCAGCCAAGATCGTGGCTGGATGAAGCGCCTGACGCTTGACTCAGTTTTGAAAATTTAAAAATTTACTCCAGGGTGGCAGGGGTTGAAATGGAAAAGAGTCCAAGAAGTAGCACCTTTCACGGCCAAGATTGGCTAGATGAAGCTTCTGGATGTTTGGCATTAAGTTTTGAATTCTTAAAAATTTTTCCAGGGTTACTCATGGTTGAAGTGGAAAAGCGTCTCAAGAAGTAGCACTTAACCCAGCCAAGATCGGCTGGATGAAGCGCCTCAGACGTTTGGACTTTTGCTTTTGAAAATTAAAAATTTCCTCCAGGGTGGCAGGGGTTGGAATGGAAAAGAGTCCAAGAAGTAGCACCTTTCACGGCCAAGATTGGCTAGATGAAGCGCCTGGATGTTTGGCATTAAGTTTTGAATTCTTAAAATTTTCCAGGGTTACCATGGTCGAGTGGAAAAGCGCCCAAGAAGTAGCACTTAACCCAGCCAAGATCGGCTGGATGAAGCGCCTAGATATCTGGACTCAGGTTTTGAAAATTAAAAATTTCCTCCAGGGTGGCAGGGGTTGAATGGAAAAGAGTCCAAGAAGTAGCACCTTTCACGGCCAAGATTGGCTAGATGAAGCGCCTGGATGTTTGGCATTAAGTTTTGAATTCTTAAAAATTTTCTCCAGGGTTACCATGGTCGAGTGGAAAAGCGTCCCAAGAAGTAGCACTTAACCCAGCCAAGATCGGCTGGATGAAGCGCCTGCAGATATCTGGACTCAGGCTTTGAAAATTAAAAATTTCTCCAGGGTGGCAGGGGTTGAAATGGAAAAGAGTCCAAGAAGTAGCACCTTTCACGGCCAAGATTGGCTAGATGAAGCGCCTGGATGTTTGGCATTAAGTTTTGAATTCTTAAAAATTTTCTCCAGGGTTACCATGGTCGAGTGGAAAAGCATCCAAGAAGTAGCACTTAACCCAGCCAAGATCGGGCTGGATGAAGCGCCTGGATATCTGGACTTTCGGTTTGAAAATTAAAAATTTCTCCAGGGTGGCAGGGGTTGAATGGAAAAAAATCCAAGAAGTAGCAACTTTCACGGCCAAGATTGGCTAGATGAAGCCTCGATGTTTGGCATTAAGTTTTGAATTCTTAAAAGTTTTCTCCAGGGTTACCATGGTCGAGTGCAGAAAAGCTGCCCAAGAAGTAGCACTTAACCCAGCCAAGATCGGCTGGATGAAGCGCCTAGATATCTGGACTCAGGTTTTGAAAATTAAAAATTTTTCTCCAGGGTGGCAGGGGTTGAATGGAAAAGAGTCCAAGAAGTAGCACCTTTCACGGCCAAGATTGGCTAGATGAAGCGCTGGATGTTTGGCATTAAGTTTTGAATTCTTAAAAGTTTTCTCCAGGGTTACTATGGTCGAGTGGAAAAGCATTCAAGAAGTAGCACTTAACCCAGCCAAGATCGGCTGGATGAAGCGCCTGGATATCTTGACTCAGGCTTTGAAAATTAAAAATTTCTCCAGGGTGGCAGGGGTTGAATGGAAAAGAGTCCAAGAAGTAGCACCTTTCACGCCAAGATTGGCTAGATGAAGCGCCTGGATGTTTGGCATTAAGTTTTGAATTCTTAAAAATTTTCTCCAGGGTTACCATGGTCGAGTGGAAAAGCGCTCCAAGAAGTAGCACTTAACCCAGCCAAGATCGGCTGGATGAAGCGCCTGGATATCTGGACTCAGGTTTTGAAAATTAAAAATTTCTCCAGGGTGGCAGGGGTTGAATGGAAAAGAGTCCAAGAAGTAGCACCTTTCACGGCCAAGATTGGCTAGATGAAGCGCCTGGATGTTTGGCATTAAGTTTTGAATTTTAAAAATTTTCTCCAGGGTTACCATGGTCGAGTGGAAAAGCGCCCAAGAAGTAGCACTTAACCCAGCCAAGATCGGCTGGATGAAGCGCCTGGACGCTGGACTTTCGCTTTTGAAAATTAAAAATTTCTCCAGGGTGGCAGGGGTTGAATGGAAAAGAGTCCAAGAAGTAGCACCTTTCACGGCCAAGATTGGCTAGATGAAGCGCCTGGATGTTTGGCATTAAGTTTTGAATTCTAAAAATTTTCTCCAGGGTTACCATGGTCGAGTGGAAAAAGATTTTCACTTAACCCAGCCAAGATCGTGGATGAAGCGCATGGTCTTTCAGTGGAAAATTAAAAAATTTCTCCAGGGTGGCAGGGGTTGAGTGGAAAAGAGTCCAAGAAGTAGCACCTTTCACGGCCAAGATTGGCTAGATGAAGCGCCTGGATGTTTGGCATTAAGTTTTGAATTCTTAAAAATTTTCTCCAGGGTTACCATGGTCGAGTGGAAAAGGTCCCAAGAAGTAGCACTTAACCCAGCCAAGATCGGCTGGATGAAGCGCCTAGATATCTGGACTCAGGTTTTGAAAATTAAAAATTTTCTCCAGGGTGGCAGGGGTTGAGTGGAAAAGAGTCCAAGAAGTAGCACCTTTCACGGCCAAGATTGGCTAGATGAAGCGCCTGGATGTTTGGCATTAAGTTTTGAATTCTAAAAATTTTTCTCCAGGGTTACCATGGTCGAGTGGAAAGCTGCCCAAGAAGTAGCACTTAACCCAGCCAAGATCGGCTGGATGAAGCGCCTGATATCTGGACTCAGGTTTGAAAATTAAAAATTTCTCCAGGGTGGCAGGGGTTGAATGGAAAAGAGTCCAAGAAGTAGCACCTTTCACGCCAAGATTGGCTAGATGAAGCGCCTGGATGTTTGGCATTAAGTTTTGAATTCTTAAAATTTTCTCCAGGGTTACCATGGTCGAGTGGAAAAGCTGCCCAAGAAGTAGCACTTAACCCAGCCAAGATCGGCTGGATGAAGCGCCTGATATCTGGACTTTCGCTTGAAAATTAAAAATTTCTCCAGGGTGGCAGGGGTTGAGTGGAAAAGAGTCCAAGAAGTAGCACCTTTCACGGCCAAGATTGGCTAGATGAAGCGCCTGGATGTTTGGCATTAAGTTTTGAATTCTTAAAAATTTTCTCCAGGGTTACCATGGTCGAGTGGAAAAGCGCCCAAGAAGTAGCACTTAACCCAGCCAAGATCGGCTGGATGAAGCGCCTAGATATCTGGACTCAGGTTTTGAAAATTTAAAAATTTCTCTCCAGGGTGGCAGGGGTTGAATGGAAAAGAGTCCAAGAAGTAGCACCTTTCACGTGCCAAGATTGGCTAGATGAAGCGCCTGGATGTTTGGCATTAAGTTTTGAATTCTAAAAAATTTTCTCCAGGGTTACCATGTTCGAGTGGAAAAGCATCCAAGAAGTAGCACTTAACCCAGCCAAGATCGGATGGATGAAGCGCCTGGATATCTGGACTTTGGCTTTGAAAATTTAAAAAATTTCTCCAGGGTGGCAGGGGTTGAAATGGAAAAGAGTCCAAGAAGTAGCACCTTTCACTGCCAAGATTGGCTAGATGAAGCGCCTGGATGTTTGGCATTAAGTTTTGAATTTTAAAAATTTTCTCCAGGGTTACCATGGTCGAGTGGAAAAGCCGCCCAAGAAGTAGCACTTAACCCAGCCAAGATCGGCTGGATGAAGCGCCTGGACGCTTGACTTTCGGTTTGAAAATTAAAAAAATTTCTCCAGGGTGGCAGGGGTTGAGTGGAAAAGAGTCCAAGAAGTAGCACCTTTCACGCCAAGATTGGCTAGATGAAGCGCCTGGATGTTTGGCATTAAGTTTTGAATTCTTAAAAATTTTCTCCAGGGTTACCATGGTCGAGTGGGAAAGCGCCCAAGAAGTAGCACTTAACCCAGCCAAGATCGGCTGGATGAAGCGCCTGGATATCTGGACTCAGGCTTTGAAAATTTAAAAATTTCTCCAGGGTGGCAGGGGTTGAATGGAAAAGAGTCCAAGAAGTAGCACCTTTCACGCCAAGATTGGCTAGATGAAGCGCCTGGATGTTTGGCATTAAGTTTTGAATTTTAAAAATTTTCTCCAGGGTTACCATGGTCGAGTGGAAAAGCGCCCAAGAAGTAGCACTTAACCCAGCCAAGATCGGCTGGATGAAGCGCCTGGATATTTGGACTTTCGCTTTTGAAAATTTAAAAATTTTCTCCAGGGTGGCAGGGGTTGGAATGGAAAAGAGTCCAAGAAGTAGCACCTTTCACGCCAAGATTGGCTAGATGAAGCGCCTGGATGTTTGGCATTAAGTTTTGAATTCTTAAAAATTTTCCAGGGTTACCATGGTCGAGTGGAAAAGCGCCCAAGAAGAAGTAGCACTTAACCCAGCCAAGATCGGCTGGATGAAGCGCCTAGATATCTGGACTCAGGTTTTGAAAATTTAAAAATTTTCTCCAGGGTGGCAGGGGTTGAATGGAAAAGAGTCCAAGAAGTAGCACCTTTCACGCCCAAGATTGGCTAGATGAAGCGCCTGGATGTTTGGCATTAAGTTTTGAATTCTTAAAAATTTTCTCCAGGGTTACCATGGTCGAGTGGAAAAGCGTCCAAGAAGTAGCACTTAACCCAGCCAAGATCGGCTGGATGAAGCGCCTGGATATCTGGACTCAGGCTTGAAAATTTAAAAATTTCTCCAGGGTGGCAGGGGTTGAATGGAAAAGAGTCCAAGAAGTAGCACCTTTCACGGCCAAGATTGGCTAGATGAAGCGCCTGGATGTTTGGCATTAAGTTTTGAATTCTTAAAAATTTTCTCCAGGGTTACCATGGTCGAGTGGAAAAGCGCTCCAAGAAGTAGCACTTAACCCAGCCAAGATCGGCTGGATGAAGCGCCTGATATCTGGACTTTCGCTTTGAAAATTAAAAAATTTCTCCAGGGTGGCAGGGGTTGAATGGAAAAGAGTCCAAGAAGTAGCACCTTTCACGGCCAAGATTGGCTAGATGAAGCGCCTGGATGTTTGGCATTAAGTTTTGAATTCTTAAAATTTTCTCCAGGGTTACCATGGTCGAGTGGAAAAGCGCTCCAAGAAGTAGCACTTAACCCAGCCAAGATCGGCTGATGAAGCGCCTGGACGCTTGGACTTTGGCTTTGAAAATTTAAAAAATTTCTCCAGGGTGGCAGGGGTTGAATGGAAAAGAGTCCAAGAAGTAGCACCTTTCACGTGCCAAGATTGGCTAGATGAAGCGCCTGGATGTTTGGCATTAAGTTTTGAATTCTTAAAAATTTTCTCCAGGGTTACCATGGTCGAGTGGAAAAGCGCCCAAGAAGTAGCACTTAACCCAGCCAAGATCGGCTGGATGAAGCGCCTAGATATCTGGACTTTCGGTTTTGAAAATTTAAAAATTTTCTCCAGGGTGGCAGGGGTTGAATGGAAAAGAGTCCAAGAAGTAGCACCTTTCACGCCAAGATTGGCTAGATGAAGCGCCTGGATGTTTGGCATTAAGTTTTGAATTCTTAAAAATTTTCTCCAGGGTTACCATGGTCGAGTGGAAAAGCTGTCCAAGAAGTAGCACTTAACCCAGCCAAGATCGGCTGGATGAAGCGCCTAGATATCTGGACTCAGGCTTTGAAAATTAAAAATTTCTCCAGGGTGGCAGGGGTTGAATGGAAAAGAGTCCAAGAAGTAGCACCTTTCACGGCCAAGATTGGCTAGATGAAGCGCCTGGATGTTTGGCATTAAGTTTTGAATTCTTAAAATTTTCTCCAGGGTTACCATGGTCGAGTGGAAAAGCCGTCCAAGAAGTAGCACTTAACCCAGCCAAGATCGGCTGGATGAAGCGCCTAGATATCTGGACTCAGGCTTTGAAAATTTAAAAATTTCTCCAGGGTGGCAGGGGTTGAATGGAAAAGAGTCCAAGAAGTAGCACCTTTCACGCCAAGATTGGCTAGATGAAGCGCCTGGATGTTTGGCATTAAGTTTTGAATTCTTAAAAATTTTCTCCAGGGTTACCATGGTCGAGTGGAAAAGCCTCCAAGAAGTAGCACTTAACCCAGCCAAGATCGGCTGGATGAAGCGCCTCTAGACGTCTGGACTTCGCTTGAAAATTAAAAAATTTCTCCAGGGTGGCAGGGGTTGAATGGAAAAGAGTCCAAGAAGTAGCACCTTTCACGCCAAGATTGGCTAGATGAAGCGCCTGGATGTTTGGCATTAAGTTTTGAATTCTTAAAAATTTTCCAGGGTTACCATGGTCGAGTGGAAAAGCGCCCAAGAAGTAGCACTTAACCCAGCCAAGATCGGCTGGATGAAGCGCCTGGACGCTTGGACTTTCGCTTTGAAAATTAAAAAATTTCTCCAGGGTGGCAGGGGTTGAATGGAAAAGAGTCCAAGAAGTAGCACCTTCACGCCAAGATTGGCTAGATGAAGCGCCTGGATGTTTGGCATTAAGTTTTGAATTCTTAAAAATTTTCTCCAGGGTTACCATGGTCGAGTGGAAAAGCGCCCAAGAAGTAGTAGCACTTAACCCAGCCAAGATCGGCTGGATGAAGCGCCTGGATATCTGGACTTTTGGTTTGAAAATTAAAAAATTTCTCCAGGGTGGCAGGGGTTGAATGGAAAAGAGTCCAAGAAGTAGCACCTTTCACGCCAAGATTGGCTAGATGAAGCGCCTGGATGTTTGGCATTAAGTTTTGAATTCTTAAAAATTTTCTCCAGGGTTACCATGGTCGAGTGGAAAAGCGCTCCAAGAAGTAGCACTTAACCCAGCCAAGATCGGCTGGATGAAGCGCCTGACGCTTGGACTCAGGCTTTGAAAATTTAAAAATTTCTCCAGGGTGGCAGGGGTTGAATGGAAAAGAGTCCAAGAAGTAGCACCTTTCACGCCCAAGATTGGCTAGATGAAGCGCCTGGATGTTTGGCATTAAGTTTTGAATTTTAAAAATTTTCTCCAGGGTTACCATGGTCGAGTGGAAAAGCTGCCCAAGAAGTAGCACTTAACCCAGCCAAGATCGCTGGATGAAGCGCCTGATATCTGGACTTTCGCTTTGAAAATTAAAAATTTCTCCAGGGTGGCAGGGGTTGAATGGAAAAGAGTCCAAGAAGTAGCACCTTCACGGCCAAGATTGGCTAGATGAAGCGCCTGGATGTTTGGCATTAAGTTTTGAATTCTTAAAAATTTTCTCCAGGGTTACCATGGTCGAGTGGAAAAGCGCCCAAGAAGTAGCACTTAACCCAGCCAAGATCGGCTGGATGAAGCGCCTGGATATCTGGACTCAGGTTTTGAAAATTAAAAAATTTCTCCAGGGTGGCAGGGGTTGAGTGGAAAAGAGTCCAAGAAGTAGCACCTTTCACGCCAAGATTGGCTAGATGAAGCGCCTGGATGTTTGGCATTAAGTTTTGAATTCTTAAAAATTTTCTCCAGGGTTACCATGGTCGAGTGGAAAAGCGCCCAAGAAGTAGCACTTAACCCAGCCAAGATCGGCTGGATGAAGCGCCTGGACGCTTGGACTTTCAGCTTTTGAAAATTAAAAATTTCTCCAGGTGGCAGGGGTTGAAATGGAAAAGAGTCCAAGAAGTAGCACCTTTCACGCCAAGATTGGCTAGATGAAGCGCCTGGATGTTTGGCATTAAGTTTTGAATTCTTAAAAATTTTCTCCAGGGTTACCATGGTCGAGTGGAAAAGCGTCCAAGAAGTAGCACTTAACCCAGCCAAGATCGGCTGGATGAAGCGCCTAGATATCTGGACTCAGGTTTTGAAAATTAAAAAATTTCTCCAGGGTGGCAGGGGTTGAATGGAAAAGAGTCCAAGAAGTAGCACCTTTCACGCCAAGATTGGCTAGATGAAGCGCCTGGATGTTTGGCATTAAGTTTTGAATTCTTAAAAATTTTCTCCAGGGTTACCATGGTCGAGTGGAAAAGCGCCCAAGAAGTAGCACTTAACCCAGCCAAGATCGGCTGGATGAAGCGCCTAGATATCTGGACTTTCAGGTTTTGAAAATTTAAAAATTTCTCCAGGGTGGCAGGGGTTGAATGGAAAAGAGTCCAAGAAGTAGCACCTTTCACGGCCAAGATTGGCTAGATGAAGCCTGGATGTTTGGCATTAAGTTTTGAATTCTAAAAATTTTCTCCAGGGTTACCATGGTCGAGTGGAAAAGCTGCCCACAAGAAGTAGCACTTAACCCAGCCAAGATCGGCTGGATGAAGCGCCTAGATATCTGGACTCAGGTTTTGAAAATTTAAAAATTTCTCCAGGGTGGCAGGGGTTGAATGGAAAAGAGTCCAAGAAGTAGCACCTTTCACGCCAAGATTGGCTAGATGAAGCGCTGGATGTTTGGCATTAAGTTTTGAATTCTTAAAAATTTTCTCCAGGGTTACCATGGTCGAGTGGAAAAGCGCCCAAGAAGTAGCACTTAACCCAGCCAAGATCGGCTGGATGAAGCGCCTGATATTGGACTTTCGCTTTGAAAATTTAAAAATTTCTCCAGGGTGGCAGGGGTTGAATGGAAAAGAGTCCAAGAAGTAGCACCTTTCACGGCCAAGATTGGCTAGATGAAGCGCCTGGATGTTTGGCATTAAGTTTTGAATTCTTAAAAATTTTCTCCAGGGTTACCATGGTCGAGTGGAAAAGCGCCCAAGAAGAAGTAGCACTTAACCCAGCCAAGATCGGCTGGATGAAGCGCCTAGATATCTGGACTCAGGTTTTGAAAATTAAAAATTTTCTCCAGGGTGGCAGGGGTTGAATGGAAAAGAGTCCAAGAAGTAGCACCTTTCACGCCAAGATTGGCTAGATGAAGCGCCTGGATGTTTGGCATTAAGTTTTGAATTCTTAAAAATTTTCTCCAGGGTTACCATGGTCGAGTGGAAAAGCGTCCAAGAAGTAGCACTTAACCCAGCCAAGATCGGCTGGATGAAGCGCCTGGATATTTGGACTTTCGGTTTTGAAAATTAAAAAATTTCTCCAGGGTGGCAGGGGTTGAATGGAAAAGAGTCCAAGAAGTAGCACCTTTCACGGCCAAGATTGGCTAGATGAAGCGCCTGGATGTTTGGCATTAAGTTTTGAATTCTTAAAAATTTTCTCCAGGGTTACCATGGTCGAGTGGAAAAGCGCCCAAGAAGTAGCACTTAACCCAGCCAAGATCGGCTGGATGAAGCGCCTAGATATTTGGACTTTCGCTTTGAAAATTAAAAAATTTCTCCAGGGTGGCAGGGGTTGAATGGAAAAGAGTCCAAGAAGTAGCACCTTTCACGCCAAGATTGGCTAGATGAAGCGCCTGGATGTTTGGCATTAAGTTTTGAATTCTTAAAAATTTCTCCAGGGTTACCATGGTCGAGTGGAAAAGCATCCAAGAAGTAGCACTTAACCCAGCCAAGATCGGCTGGATGAAGCGCCTGGACGTCTGGACTTTGGTTTTGAAAATTTAAAAATTTCTCCAGGGTGGCAGGGTTGAATGGAAAAGAGTCCAAGAAGTAGCACCTTCACGGCCAAGATTGGCTAGATGAAGCGCTGGATGTTTGGCATTAAGTTTTGAATTCTTAAAAATTTTCTCCAGGGTTACCATGGTCGAGTGGAAAAGCGCCCAAGAAGTAGCACTTAACCCAGCCAAGATCGGCTGGATGAAGCGCCTAGACGTCTGGACTTTTCGTTTTGAAAATTAAAAAATTTCTCCAGGTGGCAGGGGTTGAATGGAAAAGAGTCCAAGAAGTAGCACCTTTCACGGCCAAGATTGGCTAGATGAAGCGCCTGGATGTTTGGCATTAAGTTTTGAATTCTTAAAAATTTTCTCCAGGGTTACCATGGTCGAGTGGAAAAGCGCCCAAGAAGTAGCACTTAACCCAGCCAAGATCGGCTGGATGAAGCGCCTAGATATTTGGACTCAGGTTTTGAAAATTAAAAATTTCTCCAGGGTGGCAGGGGTTGAATGGAAAAGAGTCCAAGAAGTAGCACCTTTCACGGCCAAGATTGGCTAGATGAAGCGCCTGGATGTTTGGCATTAAGTTTTGAATTCTAAAAATTTTCTCCAGGGTTACCATGGTCGAGTGGAAAAGCGCCCAAGAAGTAGCACTTAACCCAGCCAAGATCGGCTGGATGAAGCGCCTGGATATTTGGACTCAGGTTTTGAAAATTAAAAAATTTCTCCAGGGTGGCAGGGGTTGAATGGAAAAGAGTCCAAGAAGTAGCACCTTTCACGCCAAGATTGGCTAGATGAAGCGCCTGGATGTTTGGCATTAAGTTTTGAATTCTTAAAAATTTTCTCCAGGGTTACCATGGTCGAGTGGAAAGCGCCCAAGAAGTAGCACTTAACCCAGCCAAGATCGGCTGGATGAAGCGCCTGATATTTGGACTCAGGTTTTGAAAATTTAAAAATTTCTCCAGGGTGGCAGGGGTTGAATGGAAAAGAGTCCAAGAAGTAGCACCTTTCACGCCAAGATTGGCTAGATGAAGCGCCTGGATGTTTGGCATTAAGTTTTGAATTCTTAAAAATTTTCTCCAGGGTTACCATGGTCGAGTGGAAAAGCTGTCCAAGAAGTAGCACTTAACCCAGCCAAGATCGGCTGGATGAAGCGCCTAGATATCTGGACTCAGGTTTTGAAAATTAAAAAATTTCTCCAGGGTGGCAGGGGTTGAATGGAAAAGAGTCCAAGAAGTAGCACCTTTCACGCCAAGATTGGCTAGATGAAGCGCCTGGATGTTTGGCATTAAGTTTTGAATTTTAAAAATTTTCTCCAGGGTTACCATGGTCGAGTGGAAAAGCGGCCCATTCAAGAAGTAGCACTTAACCCAGCCAAGATCGGCTGGATGAAGCGCCTGGACGCTTTGGACTTTTGCTTTGAAAATTAAAAATTTTCTCCAGGGTGGCAGGGGTTGAATGGAAAAGAGTCCAAGAAGTAGCACCTTTCACGGCCAAGATTGGCTAGATGAAGCGCCTGGATATTTGGCATTAAGTTTTGAATTCTTAAAAATTTTCTCCAGGGTTACCATGGTCGAGTGGAAAAGCATCCAAGAAGTAGCACTTAACCCAGCCAAGATCGGGCTGGATGAAGCGCCTAGATATCTGGACTCAGGCTTTGAAAATTAAAAAAATTTCTCCAGGGTGGCAGGGGTTGAATGGAAAAGAGTCCAAGAAGTAGCACATTTCAAGGCCAAGATTGGCTAGATGAAACGCCTGGATGTTTGGCATTAAGTTTTGAATTCTTAAAAATTTTCCAGGGTTACCATGGTCGAGTGGAAAAGCGCCCAAGAAGTAGCACTTAACCCAGCCAAGATCGCTGGATGAAGCGCCTGGACGCTTGGACTCAGGCTTTGAAAATTAAAAATTTCTCCAGGGTGGCAGGGGTTGAATGGAAAAGAGTCCAAGAAGTAGCACCTTTCACGCCAAGATTGGCTAGATGAAGCGCCTGGATGTTTGGCATTAAGTTTTGAATTCTAAAAATTTTCTCCAGGGTTACCATGGTCGAGTGGAAAAGCTGCCCAAGAAGTAGCACTTAACCCAGCCAAGATCGGCTGGATGAAGCGCCTGACGCTTTGGACTTTCGCTTTGAAAATTAAAAAATTTCTCCAGGGTGGCAGGGGTTGAATGGAAAAGAGTCCAAGAAGTAGCACCTTTCACGGCCAAGATTGGCTAGATGAAGCGCCTGGATGTTTGGCATTAAGTTTTGAATTCTTAAAAATTTTCTCCAGGGTTACCATGGTCGAGTGGAAAAGCGCCCAAGAAGTAGCACTTAACCCAGCCAAGATCGGCTGGATGAAGCGCCTGGATATCTGGACTTCAGGTTTTGAAAATTAAAAATTTCTCCAGGGTGGCAGGGGTTGAATGGAAAAGAGTCCAAGAAGTAGCACCTTTCACAGCCAAGATTGGCTAGATGAAGCGCCTGGATGTTTGGCATTAAGTTTTGAATTTTAAAAATTTTCTCCAGGGTTACCATGGTCGAGTGGAAAAGCGTCCCAAGAAGTAGCACTTAACCCAGCCAAGATCGGCTGGATGAAGCGCCTGGATATCTGGACTCAGGTTTGAAAATTAAAAAATTTCTCCAGGGTGGCAGGGGTTGAATGGAAAAGAGTCCAAGAAGTAGCACCTTTCACGCCAAGATTGGCTAGATGAAGCGCCTGGATGTTTGGCATTAAGTTTTGAATTCTTAAAATTTTCTCCAGGGTTACCATGGTCGAGTGGAAAAGCATCCCAAGAAGTAGCACTTAACCCAGCCAAGATCGGCTGGATGAAGCGCCTAGATATCTGGACTCAGGCTTTGAAAATTTAAAAATTTCTCCAGGGTGGCAGGGGTTGAATGGAAAAGAGTCCAAGAAGTAGCACCTTTCACGCCAAGATTGGCTAGATGAAGCGCCTGGATGTTTGGCATTAAGTTTTGAATTCTTAAAAATTTTCTCCAGGGTTACCATGGTCGAGTGGAAAAGCATCAAGAAGAAGTAGCACTTAACCCAGCCAAGATCGGCTGGATGAAGCGCCTGATATTTGGACTTTGGTTTTGAAAATTTAAAAATTTCCTCCAGGGTGGCAGGGGTTGAATGGAAAAGAGTCCAAGAAGTAGCACCTTTCACGTGCCAAGATTGGCTAGATGAAGCGCCTGGATGTTTGGCATTAAGTTTTGAATTCTTAAAAATTTTCTCCAGGGTTACCATGGTCGAGTGGAAAAGCTGCCCAAGAAGTAGCACTTAACCCAGCCAAGATCGGCTGGATGAAGCGCCTAGACGTTTGGACTTTCGCTTTGAAAATTAAAAATTTCTCCAGGGTGGCAGGGGTTGAATGGAAAAGAGTCCAAGAAGTAGCACCTTTCACGGCCAAGATTGGCTAGATGAAGCGCCTGGATGTTTGGCATTAAGTTTTGAATTCTTAAAAATTTTCTCCAGGGTTACCATGGTCGAGTGGAAAAGCTGCCCAAGAAGTAGCACTTAACCCAGCCAAGATCGGCTGGATGAAGCGCCTGACGCTTGGACTTTGGCTTGAAAATTAAAAAATTTCTCTCCAGGGTGGCAGGGTTGAATGGAAAAGAGTCCAAGAAGTAGCACCTTTCACGCCCAAGATTGGCTAGATGAAGCGCCTGGATGTTTGGCATTAAGTTTTGAATTCTTAAAAATTTTCTCCAGGGTTACCATGGTCGAGTGGAAAAGCGCCCAAGAAGTAGCACTTAACCCAGCCAAGATCGGCTGGATGAAGCGCCTAGATATCTGGACTCAGGTTTTTTGAAAATTTAAAAATTTCCAGGGTGGCAGGGGTTGAATGGAAAAGAGTCCAAGAAGTAGCACCTTTCACGCCAAGATTGGCTAGATGAAGCGCCTGGATGTTTGGCATTAAGTTTTGAATTCTTAAAAATTTTCTCCAGGGTTACCATGGTCGAGTGGAAAAGCGCCCAAGAAGTAGCACTTAACCCAGCCAAGATCGGCTGGATGAAGCGCCTGGATATCTGGACTCAGGTTTTGAAAATTTAAAAATTTCTCCAGGGTGGCAGGGGTTGAATGGAAAAGAGTCCAAGAAGTAGCACCTTTCACGGCCAAGATTGGCTAGATGAAGCGCCTGGATGTTTGGCATTAAGTTTTGAATTCTTAAAAATTTTCTCCAGGGTTACCATGGTCGAGTGGAAAAGCGTCCAAGAAGTAGCACTTAACCCAGCCAAGATCGGCTGGATGAAGCGCCTGATATCTTGGACTCAGGTTTTGAAAATTTTAAAAATTTCTCCAGGGTGGCAGGGGTTGAATGGAAAAGAGTCCAAGAAGTAGCACCTTTCACGGCCAAGATTGGCTAGATGAAGCGCCTGGATGTTTGGCATTAAGTTTTGAATTCTTAAAAATTTTCTCCAGGGTTACCATGGTCGAGTGGAAAAGCTGCCCAAGAAGTAGCACTTAACCCAGCCAAGATCGGCTGGATGAAGCGCCTAGATATCTGGACTCAGGTTTTGAAAATTAAAAATTTCTCCAGGGTGGCAGGGGTTGAATGGAAAAGAGTCCAAGAAGTAGCACCTTTCACGCCAAGATTGGCTAGATGAAGCGCCTGGATGTTTGGCATTAAGTTTTGAATTCTTAAAAATTTTCTCCAGGGTTACCATGGTCGAGTGGAAAAGCTGTCCCAAGAAGTAGCACTTAACCCAGCCAAGATCGGCTGGATGAAGCGCCTGACGTTTGGACTTTCGCTTTTGAAAATTTAAAAATTTCTCCAGGGTGGCAGGGGTTGAATGGAAAAGAGTCCAAGAAGTAGCACCTTTCACGGCCAAGATTGGCTAGATGAAGCGCCTGGATGTTTGGCATTAAGTTTTGAATTCTAAAAATTTTCTCCAGGGTTACCATGGTCGAGTGGAAAAGCGTCCAAGAAGTAGCACTTAACCCAGCCAAGATCGGCTGGATGAAGCGCCTGAGATATCTGGACTCAGGTTTTGAAAATTAAAAATTTCCTCCAGGGTGGCAGGGGTTGAATGGAAAAGAGTCCAAGAAGTAGCACCTTTCACGCCAAGATTGGCTAGATGAAGCGCCTGGATGTTTGGCATTAAGTTTTGAATTCTTAAAAATTTTCTCCAGGGTTACCATGGTCGAGTGGAAAAGCATCCAAGAAGTAGCACTTAACCCAGCCAAGATCGCTGGATGAAGCGCCTAGATATCTGGACTCAGGTTTTGAAATTTAAAAATTTCTCCAGGGTGGCAGGGGTTGAATGGAAAAGAGTCCAAGAAGTAGCACCTTTCACGCCAAGATTGGCTAGATGAAGCGCTGGATGTTTGGCATTAAGTTTTGAATTCTTAAAAATTTTCTCCAGGGTTACCATGGTCGAGTGGAAAAGCATCCAAGAAGTAGCACTTAACCCAGCCAAGATCGGCTGGATGAAGCGCCTAGACGCTCTGGACTCAGGTTTGAAAATTAAAAAATTTCTCCAGGGTGGCAGGGGTTGAATGGAAAAGAGTCCAAGAAGTAGCACCTTTCACGCCAAGATTGGCTAGATGAAGCGCCTGGATGTTTGGCATTAAGTTTTGAATTCTTAAAAATTTTCTCCAGGGTTACCATGGTCGAGTGGAAAAGCGTCCAAGAAGTAGCACTTAACCCAGCCAAGATCGGCTGGATGAAGCGCCTAGATATCTGGACTCAGGTTTTGAAAATTAAAAAATTTCTCCAGGGTGGCAGGGGTTGAATGGAAAAGAGTCCAAGAAGTAGCACCTTTCACGCCAAGATTGGCTAGATGAAGCGCCTGGATGTTTGGCATTAAGTTTTGAATTCTTAAAAATTTTCTCCAGGGTTACCATGGTCGAGTGGAAAAGTCGCCCAAGAAGTAGCACTTAACCCAGCCAAGATCGGCTGGATGAAGGCCCAGATATCTGACTCAGGTTTTGAAAATTAAAAATTTTTCTCCAGGGTGGCAGGGGTTGAATGGAAAAGAGTCCAAGAAGTAGCACCTTTCACGCCAAGATTGGCTAGATGAAGCGCCTGGATGTTTGGCATTAAGTTTTGAATTCTTAAAAATTTTCTCCAGGGTTACCATGGTCGAGTGGAAAAGCATCCAAGAAGTAGCACTTAACCCAGCCAAGATCGGCTGGATGAAGCGCCTGATATCTGGACTCAGGTTTTGAAAATTTAAAAATTTCTCCCAGGGTGGCAGGGGTTGAAATGAAAAGAGTCCAAGAAGTAGCACCTTTCACGGCCAAGATTGGCTAGATGAAGCGCCTGGATGTTTGGCATTAAGTTTTGAATTCTTAAAAATTTTCTCCAGGGTTACCATGGTCGAGTGGAAAAGCGCCCAAGAAGTAGCACTTAACCCAGCCAAGATCGGCTGGATGAAGCGCCTGATATCTGGACTCAGGTTTTGAAAATTAAAAAATTTCTCCAGGGTGGCAGGGGTTGAATGGAAAAGAGTCCAAGAAGTAGCACCTTCACGGCCAAGATTGGCTAGATGAAGCGCCTGGATGTTTGGCATTAAGTTTTGAATTCTTAAAATTTTTCTCCAGGGTTACCATGGTCGAGTGGAAAAGCGCCCAAGAAGTAGCACTTAACCCAGCCAA
Source organism: Puntigrus tetrazona (assembly GCF_018831695.1). Taxonomy (NCBI): domain Eukaryota; kingdom Metazoa; phylum Chordata; class Actinopteri; order Cypriniformes; family Cyprinidae; genus Puntigrus; species Puntigrus tetrazona. Next base: position 30,172 of record NW_025048747.1, on the reverse strand, counting down.
GATCGGCTGGATGAAGCGCCTAGATATCTGGACTCAGGTTTTGAAAATTAAAAAATTTCTCCAGGGTGGCAGGGGTTGAATGGAAAAGAGTCCAAGAAGTAGCACCTTTCACGCCAAGATTGGCTAGATGAAGCGCCTGGATGTTTGGCATTAAGTTTTGAATTCTTAAAAATTTTCTCCAGGGTTACCATGGTCGAGTGGAAAAGCGTCCAAGAAGTAGCACTTAACCCAGCCAAGATCGGCTGGATGAAGCGCCTAGATATCTTGGACTTTCGTTTTGAAAATTAAAAAATTTCTCCAGGGTGGCAGGGGTTGAATGGAAAAGAGTCCAAGAAGTAGCACCTTTCACGCCAAGATTGGCTAGATGAAGCGCCTGGATGTTTGGCATTAAGTTTTGAATTCTTAAAAATTTTCTCCAGGGTTACCATGGTCGAGTGGAAAAGCATCCAAGAAGTAGTAGCACTTAACCCAGCCAAGATCGGCTGGATGAAGCGCCTGATATCTGGACTCAGGTTTGAAAATTAAAAATTTCTCCAGGGTGGCAGGGGTTGAATGGAAAAGAGTCCAAGAAGTAGCACCTTTCACGGCCAAGATTGGCTAGATGAAGCGCCTGGATGTTTGGCATTAAGTTTTGAATTCTTAAAAATTTTCTCCAGGGTTACCATGGTCGAGTGGAAAAGCATCCAAGAAGTAGCACTTAACCCAGCCAAGATCGGCTGGATGAAGCGCCTGATATCTGGACTCAGGCTTTGAAAATTTAAAAATTTCTCCAGGGTGGCAGGGGTTGAATGGAAAAGAGTCCAAGAAGTAGCACCTTTCACGGCCAAGATTGGCTAGATGAAGCGCCTGGATGTTTGGCATTAAGTTTTGAATTCTTAAAAATTTTCTCCAGGGTTACCATGGTCGAGTGGAAAAGCATCCAAGAAGTAGCACTTAACCCAGCCAAGATCGGCTGGATGAAGCGCCTGGATATCTGGACTTTTGTTTTGAAAATTAAAAATTTTCTCCAGGGTGGCAGGGGTTGAATGGAAAAGAGTCCAAGAAGTAGCACCTTCACACGGCCAAGATTGGCTAGATGAAGCGCCTGGATGTTTGGCATTAAGTTTTGAATTCTTAAAAATTTTCTCCAGGGTTACCATGGTCGAGTGGAAAAGCGTCCAAGAAGTAGCACTTAACCCAGCCAAGATCGGCTGGATGAAGCGCCTAGATATCTGACTTTGGTTTTGAAAATTAAAAAAATTTCTCCAGGGTGGCAGGGGTTGAATGGAAAAGAGTCCAAGAAGTAGCACCTTTCACGGCCAAGATTGGCTAGATGAAGCGCCTGGATGTTTGGCATTAAGTTTTGAATTCTTAAAATTTTCTCCAGGGTTACCATGGTCGAGTGGAAAAGCGCCCAAGAAGTAGCACTTAACCCAGCCAAGATCGGCTGGATGAAGCGCCTAGATATCTGGACTCAGGTTTTGAAAATTAAAAATTTCTCCCAGGGTGGCAGGGGTTGAATGGAAAAGAGTCCAAGAAGTAGCACCTTTCACGGCCAAGATTGGCTAGATGAAGCGCCTGGATGTTTGGCATTAAGTTTTGAATTCTTAAAAATTTTCTCCAGGGTTACCATGGTCGAGTGGAAAAGTCCAAGAAGTAGCACTTAACCCAGCCAAGATCGGCTGGATGAAGCGCCTGATATTTGGACTTGCTTTTGAAAATTTAAAAATTTCTCCAGGTGGCAGGGGTTGAATGGAAAAGAGTCCAAGAAGTAGCACCTTTCACGCCAAGATTGGCTAGATGAAGCGCCTGATGTTTGGCATTAAGTTTTGAATTCTTAAAAATTTTCTCCAGGGTTACCATGGTCGAGTGGAAAAGCATCCAAGAAGTAGCACTTAACCCAGCCAAGATCGGCTGGATGAAGCGCCTGGATATTTGGACTCAGGTTTTTTGAAAATTAAAAATTTTCTCCAGGGTGGCAGGGGTTGAGTGGAAAAGAGTCCAAGAAGTAGCACTTTTCACGGCCAAGATTGGCTAGATGAAGCGCCTGGATGTTTGGCATTAAGTTTTGAAAATTTAAAAATTTCTCCAGGGTTACCATGGTCGAGTGGAAAAGAGTCCAAGAAGTAGCACTTTCACGCCAAGATCGGCTAGATGAAGCGCCTGGATGTTTGGCATTAAGTTTTGAATTCTTAAAAATTTTCTCCAGGGTTACCATGGTTTGAGTGGAAAAGCATCAAGAAGTAGCACTTAACCCAGCCAAGATCGGCTGGATGAAGCGCCTGATATCTGGATCAGGCTTTGAAAATTAAAAAATTTCTCCAGGGTGGCAGGGGTTGAATGGAAAAGAGTCCAAGAAGTAGCACCTTTCACGTGCCAAGATTGGCTAGATGAAGCGCCTGGATGTTTGGCATTAAGTTTTGAATTTTTAAAAATTTTCTCCAGGGTTACCATGGTCGAGTGGAAAAGAGTCCAAGAAGTAGCACTTAACCCAGCCAAGATCGGCTGGATGAAGCGCCTGATATCTGGACTTTCGTTTTGAAAATTAAAAAATTTCTCCAGGGTGGCAGGGGTTGAATGGAAAAGAGTCCAAGAAGTAGCACCTTTCACGCCAAGATTGGCTAGATGAAGCGCCTGGATGTTTGGCATTAAGTTTTGAATTTTAAAAATTTTCTCCAGGGTTACCATGGTCGAGTGGAAAAGCGTCCAAGAAGTAGCACTTAACCCAGCCAAGATCGGCTGGATGAAGCGCCTGGATGTTTGACTTTTGCTTTGAAAATTAAAAAATTTCTCCAGGGTGGCAGGGGTTGAATGGAAAAGAGTCCAAGAAGTAGCACCTTTCACGGCCAAGATTGGCTAGATGAAGCGCCTGGATGTTTGGCATTAAGTTTTGAATTTTAAAAATTTTCTCCAGGGTTACCATGGTCGAGTGGAAAAGCGTCCAAGAAGTAGCACTTAACCCAGCCAAGATCGCTGGATGAAGCGCCTGATATTTGGACTTTTGCTTTGAAAATTAAAAATTTTCTCCAGGGTGGCAGGGGTTGAATGGAAAAGAGTCCAAGAAGTAGCACCTTTCACGCCAAGATTGGCTAGATGAAGCGCTGGATGTTTGGCATTAAGTTTTGAATTCTTAAAAATTTTCTCCAGGGTTACCATGGTCGAGTGGAAAAGAGTCCAAGAAGTAGCACTTAACCCAGCCAAGATCGGCTGGATGACTTTCGCTTTTGAAAATTAAAAAATTTCCCAGGGTGGATTGAATGGAAAAGAGTCCAAGAAGTAGCACCTTCACAGCCAAGATTTTGAATTCTAAGTTTTGAAAAAATTTTCTCCAGGGTTACCATGGTCGAGTGGAAAAGCATCCAAGAAGTAGCACTTAACCCAGCCAAGATCGGCTGGATGAAGCGCCTGATATCTGGACTCACTTTTGCTTTGAAAATTAAAAATTTCTCCAGGGTGGCAGGGGTTGAATGGAAAAGAGTCCAAGAAGTAGCACCTTTCACGCCAAGATTGGCTAGATGAAGCGCCTGGATGTTTGGCATTAAGTTTTGAATTCTAAAAAATTTTCTCCAGGGTTACCATGGTCGAGTGGAAAAGCTGTCCAAGAAGAAGTAGCACTTAACCCAGCCAAGATCGGCTGGATGAAGCGCCTGGATATCTGGACTCAGGCTTTGAAAATTAAAAATTTCTCCAGGGTGGCAGGGGTTGAATGGAAAAGAGTCCAAGAAGTAGCACCTTTCACGGCCAAGATTGGCTAGATGAAGCGCCTGGATGTTTGGCATTAAGTTTTGAATTCTTAAAAATTTTCTCCAGGGTTACCATGGTCGAGTGGAAAAGCGCTCAAGAAGTAGCACTTAACCCAGCCAAGATCGGCTGGATGAAGCGCCTAGACGCTCTGACTTTGGTTTTGAAAATTAAAAAATTTCTCCAGGGTGGCAGGGGTTGAATGGAAAAGAGTCCAAGAAGTAGCACCTTTCACGCCAAGATTGGCTAGATGAAGCGCCTGGATGTTTGGCATTAAGTTTTGAATTCTTAAAAATTTTCTCCAGGGTTACCATGGTCGAGTGGAAAAGCGTCCAAGAAGTAGCACTTAACCCAGCCAAGATCGGCTGGATGAAGCGCCTAGATATCTGGACTCAGGTTTTGAAAATTAAAAATTTCTCCAGGGTGGCAGGGGTTGAATGGAAAAGAGTCCAAGAAGTAGCACCTTTCACGCCAAGATTGGCTAGATGAAGCCTGGATGTTTGGCATTAAGTTTTGAATTCTTAAAAATTTTCTCCAGGGTTACCATGGTCGAGTGGAAAAGCGCCCAAGAAGTAGCACTTAACCCAGCCAAGATCGGCTGGATGAAGCGCCTAGATATCTGGACTCAGGTTTTGAAAATTAAAAAATTTCTCCAGGGTGGCAGGGGTTGAATGGAAAAGAGTCCAAGAAGTAGCACCTTTCACGGCCAAGATTGGCTAGATGAAGCCGGGATGTTTGGCATTAAGTTTTGAATTCTTAAAAATTTTCTCCAGGGTTACCATGGTCGAGTGGAAAAGCATCCAAGAAGTAGCACTTAACCCAGCCAAGATCGGCTGGATGAAGCGCCTGGATATTTGGACTTTTGGTTTTGAAAATTTAAAAATTTCTCCAGGGTGGCAGGGGTTGAATGGAAAAGAGTCCAAGAAGTAGCACCTTTCACGCCAAGATTGGCTAGATGAAGCCCTGGATGTTTGGCATTAAGTTTTGAATTCTTAAAAATTTTCTCCAGGGTTACCATGGTCGAGTGGAAAAGCGCCAAGAAGTAGCACTTAACCCAGCCAAGATCGGCTGGATGAAGCGCCTAGATATCTGGACTCAGGTTTTGAAAATTAAAAATTTCTCCAGGGTGGCAGGGGTTGAATGGAAAAGAGTCCAAGAAGTAGCACCTTTCACGCCAAGATTGGCTAGATGAAGCCCTGGATGTTTGGCATTAAGTTTTGAATTCTTAAAAATTTTCTCCAGGGTTACCATGGTCGAGTGGAAAAGCATCCAAGAAGTAGCACTTTAACCCAGCCAAGATCGGCTGGATGAAGCGCCTAGATATCTGGACTCAGGCTTTTGAAAATTAAAAATTTCTCCAGGGTGGCAGGGGTTGAATGGAAAAGAGTCCAAGAAGTAGCACCTTTCACGGCCAAGATTGGCTAGATGAAGCGCCTGGATGTTTGGCATTAAGTTTTGAATTCTTAAAAATTTTCTCCAGGGTTACCATGGTCGAGTGGAAAAGCATCCAAGAAGTAGCACTTAACCCAGCCAAGATCGGCTGGATGAAGCGCCTGGATATTTGGACTCAGGTTTTGAAAATTAAAAATTTCTCCAGGGTGGCAGTGGTTGAATGGAAAAGAGTCCAAGAAGTAGCACCTTTCACGGCCAAGATTGGCTAGATGAAGCCCTGGATGTTTGGCATTAAGTTTTGAATTCTTAAAAATTTTCTCCAGGGTTACCATGGTCGAGTGGAAAAGCGCCCAAGAAGTAGCACTTAACCCAGCCAAGATCGCTGGATGAAGCGCCTAGATATCTGGACTCAGGTTTTGAAAATTAAAAAATTTCTCCAGGGTGGCAGGGGTTGAATGGAAAAGAGTCCAAGAAGTAGCACCTTTCACGGCCAAGATTGGCTAGATGAAGCCCTGGATGTTTGGCATTAAGTTTTGAATTCTTAAAAATTTTCTCCAGGGTTACCATGGTCGAGTGGAAAAGCGCCCAAGAAGTAGCACTTAACCCAGCCAAGATCGGCTGGATGAAGCGCCTGATATCTGGACTCAGGTTTTGAAAATTAAAAATTTCTCCAGGGTGGCAGGGGTTGAATGGAAAAGAGTCCAAGAAGTAGCACCTTTCACGCCAAGATTGGCTAGATGAAGCCCTGGATGTTTGGCATTAAGTTTTGAATTCTTAAAAATTTTCTCCAGGGTTACCATGGTCGAGTGGAAAAGCGTCCAAGAAGTAGCACTTAACCCAGCCAAGATCGGCTGGATGAAGCGCCTGATATCTGGACTCAGGCTTTGAAAATTAAAAATTTCTCCAGGGTGGCAGGGGTTGAATGGAAAAGAGTCCAAGAAGTAGCACCTTTCACGCCAAGATTGGCTAGATGAAGCCTGGATGTTTGGCATTAAGTTTTGAATTCTTAAAAATTTTCTCCAGGGTTACCATGGTCGAGTGGAAAAGCGCCCAAGAAGTAGCACTTAACCCAGCCAAGATCGGCTGGATGAAGCGCCTAGATATCTGGACTCAGGTTTTGAAAATTAAAAAATTTCTCCAGGGTGGCAGGGGTTGAATGGAAAAGAGTCCAAGAAGTAGCACCTTTCACGGCCAAGATTGGCTAGATGAAGCGCCTGGATGTTTGGCATTAAGTTTTGAATTCTAAAAATTTTCTCCAGGGTTACCATGGTCGAGTGGAAAAGCATCCAAGAAGTAGCACTTAACCCAGCCAAGATCGGCTGGATGAAGCGCCTGGACGTTTGGACTTTTGCTTTGAAAATTTAAAAAATTCTCCAGGGTGGCAGGGGTTGAATGGAAAAGAGTCCAAGAAGTAGCACCTTTCACGCCAAGATTGGCTAGATGAAGCCTGGATGTTTGGCATTAAGTTTTGAATTCTAAAAATTTTCTCCAGGGTTACCATGGTCGAGTGGAAAAGCATCCCAAGAAGTAGCACTTAACCCAGCCAAGATCGGCTGGATGAAGCGCCTAGATATCTGGACTCAGGTTTTGAAAATTAAAAAATTTCTCCAGGGTGGCAGGGGTTGAATGGAAAAGAGTCCAAGAAGTAGCACCTTTCACGCCAAGATTGGCTAGATGAAGCGCCTGGATGTTTGGCATTAAGTTTTGAATTCTTAAAAATTTTCTCCAGGGTTACCATGGTCGAGTGGAAAAGCATCCAAGAAGTAGCACTTAACCCAGCCAAGATCGGCTGGATGAAGCGCCTAGATATCTGGACTCAGGTTTTGAAAATTAAAAATTTTCTCCAGGGTGGCAGGGGTTGAATGGAAAAGAGTCCAAGAAGTAGCACCTTTCACGGCCAAGATTGGCTAGATGAAGCCTGGATGTTTGGCATTAAGTTTTGAATTCTTAAAAATTTTCTCCAGGGTTACCATGGTCGAGTGGAAAAGCGCCCAAGAAGTAGCACTTAACCCAGCCAAGATCGGCTGGATGAAGCGCCTAGATATCTGGACTCAGGTTTTGAAAATTAAAAATTTCTCCAGGGTGGCAGGGGTTGAATGGAAAAGAGTCCAAGAAGTAGCACCTTTCACGGCCAAGATTGGCTAGATGAAGCCCTGGATGTTTGGCATTAAGTTTTGAATTCTTAAAAATTTTCTCCAGGGTTACCATGGTCGAGTGGGAAAAGCGCCCAAGAAGTAGCACTTAACCCAGCCAAGATCGGCTGGATGAAGCGCCTAGATATCTGGACTCAGGTTTTGAAAATTTAAAAATTTCTCCAGGGTGGCAGTGGTTGAATGGAAAAGAGTCCAAGAAGTAGCACCTTTCACGCCAAGATTGGCTAGATGAAGCGCCTGGATGTTTGGCATTAAGTTTTGAATTCTTAAAAATTTTCTCCAGGGTTACCATGGTCGAGTGGAAAAGCCGCCCAAGAAGTAGCACTTAACCCAGCCAAGATCGGGTGGATGAAGCGCCTGGACGCTTGGACTTTTGCTTTGAAAATTTAAAAATTTTCATCCAGGGTGGCAGTGGTTGAATGGAAAAGAGTCCAAGAAGTAGCACCTTTCACGGCCAAGATTGGCTAGATGAAGCGCTGGATGTTTGGCATTAAGTTTTGAATTCTTAAAAATTTTCTCCAGGGTTACCATGGTCGAGTGGAAAAGCATCCAAGAAGTAGCACTTAACCCAGCCAAGATCGGCTGGATGAAGCGCCTGATATCTGGACTCAGGTTTTGAAAATTAAAAAATTTCTCCAGGGTGGCAGGGGTTGAATGGAAAAGAGTCCAAGAAGTAGCACCTTTCACGGCCAAGATTGGCTAGATGAAGCCTGGATGTTTGGCATTAAGTTTTGAATTCTTAAAAATTTTCTCCAGGGTTACCATGGTCGAGTGGAAAAGCGTCCAAGAAGTAGCACTTAACCCAGCCAAGATCGGCTGGATGAAGCGCCTGATATCTGGACTCAGGTTTTGAAAATTTAAAAATTTCTCCAGGGTGGCATGGTCGAGTGGAAAAGAGTCCAAGAAGTAGCACTTTTCACAGCCAAGATTGGCTGGATGAAGCGCCTGGATGTTTGGCATTTTGCTTTGAAAATTAAAAATTTTCTCCAGGGTGGCCAGGGTCGAGTTGAAAAGGAAAAGAGTCCAAGAAGATAGCACCTTATCCACGCCAAGATTGGCTGGAAAAGAGTGAAGCACCACCTGCCAAGATGTTTGGCATTTGGCATTAAGTTTTGAATTCTAAAAAATTTTCTCCAGGGTTACCATGGTCAAGTGGAAAAGCATCCAAGAAGTAGCACTTAACCCAGCCAAGATCGGCTGGATGAAGCGCCTGGAGATTTGGACTTTGGTTTTGAAAATTAAAAATTTCTCCAGGGTGGCAGGGGTTGAATGGAAAAGAGTCCAAGAAGTAGCACCTTTCACGGCCAAGATTGGTTAGATGAAGCCGGGATGTTTGGCATTAAGTTTTGAATTCTTAAAAATTTTCTCCAGGGTTACCATGGTCGAGTGGAAAAGCATCCAAGAAGTAGCACTTAACCCAGCCAAGATCGGCTGGATGAAGCGCCTGGATATTTGGACTTTTGCTTTGAAAATTAAAAAAATTTCTCCAGGGTGGCAGGGGTTGAATGGAAAAGAGTCCAAGAAGTAGCACCTTTCACGGCCAAGATTGGCTAGATGAAGCGCCTGGATGTTTGGCATTAAGTTTTGAATTCTTAAAAATTTTCTCCAGGGTTACCATGGTCGAGTGGAAAAGCATCCAAGAAGTAGCACTTAACCCAGCCAAGATCGGCTGGATGAAGCGCCTAGATATCTGGACTCAGGCTTTGAAAATTTAAAAATTTCCTCCAGGGTGGCAGGGGTTGAATGGAGAAGAGTCCAAGAAGTAGCACCTTTCACGGCCAAGATTGGCTAGATGAAGCGCCTGGATGTTTGGCATTAAGTTTTGAATTCTTAAAAATTTTCTCCAGGGTTACCATGGTCGAGTGGAAAAGCATCCCAAGAAGTAGCACTTAACCCAGCCAAGATCGGCTGGATGAAGCGCCTGGACGCTTGGACTTTGGCTTTGAAAATTAAAAAATTTCTCCAGGGTGGCAGGGGTTGAATGGAAAAGAGTCCAAGAAGTAGCACCTTTCACGGCCAAGATTGGCTAGATGAAGCGCCTGGATGTTTGGCATTAAGTTTTGAATTCTTAAAAATTTTCTCCAGGGTTACCATGGTCGAGTGGAAAAGCGCCTGAAGAAGTAGCACTTAACCCAGCCAAGATCGGCTGGATGAAGCGCCTAGATATCTGGACTCAGGTTTTGAAAATTAAAAATTTCTCCAGGGTGGCAGGGGTTGAATGGAAAAGAGTCCAAGAAGTAGCACTTTCACGGCCAAGATTGGCTAGATGAAGCGCCTGGATGTTTGGCATTAAGTTTTGAATTCTTAAAAATTTTCTCCAGGGTTACCATGGTCGAGTGGAAAAGCTCGCCCAAGAAGTAGCACTTAACCCAGCCAAGATCGGCTGGATGAAGCGCCTGATATCTGGACTTTTGGTTTGAAAATTAAAAAATTTTCCAGGGTGGCAGGGGTTGAATGGAAAAGAGTCCAAGAAGTAGCACCTTTCACGGCCAAGATTGGCTAGATGAAGCGCCTGGATGTTTGGCATTAAGTTTTGAATTCTTAAAAATTTCTCCAGGGTTACCATGGTCGAGTGGAAAAGCATCCAAGAAGTAGCACTTAACCCAGCCAAGATCGCTGGATGAAGCGCCTAGATATCTGGACTCAGGTTTTGAAAATTAAAAAATTCTCCAGGGTGGCAGGGGTTGAATGGAAAAGAGTCCAAGAAGTAGCACCTTTCACGGCCAAGATTGGCTAGATGAAGCCTGGATGTTTGGCATTAAGTTTTGAATTCTAAAAATTTTCTCCAGGGTTACCATGGTCGAGTGGAAAAGCATCCAAGAAGTAGCACTTAACCCAGCCAAGATCGGGTGGATGAAGCGCCTGACGCTTGGACTTTTGCTTTGAAAATTAAAAAATTCTCCAGGGTGGCAGGGGTTGAATGGAAAAGAGTCCAAGAAGTAGCACCTTTCACGGCCAAGATTGGCTAGATGAAGCCTGGATGTTTGGCATTAAGTTTTGAATTCTTAAAAATTTTCTCCAGGGTTACCATGGTCGAGTGGAAAAGCATCCAAGAAGTATCACTTAACCCAGCCAAGATCGGCTGGATGAAGCGCCTAGATATCTGGACTCAGGTTTTGAAAATTAAAAAATTTCTCCAGGGTGGCAGGGGTTGAATGGAAAAGAGTCCAAGAAGTAGCACCTTTCACGGCCAAGATTGGTTAGATGAAGCCTGGATGTTTGGCATTAAGTTTTGAATTCTTAAAAATTTTCTCCAGGGTTACCATGGTCGAGTGGAAAAGCATCCAAGAAGTAGCACTTAACCCAGCCAAGATCGGCTGGATGAAGCGCCTGACGCTTGGACTTTTGCTTTGAAAATTAAAAAATTTCTCCAGGGTGGCAGGGGTTGAAAGGAAAAGAGTCCAAGAAGTAACACCTTTCACGGCCAAGATTGGCTAGATGAAGCGCCTGGATGTTTGGCATTAAGTTTTGAATTCTTAAAAATTTTCTCCAGGGTTACCATGGTCGAGTGGAAAAGCATCCAAGAAGTAGCACTTAACCCAGCCAAGATCGGCTGGATGAAGCGCCTAGATATCTGGACTCAGGTTTTGAAAGTTAAAAAATTTCTCCAGGGTGGCAGGGGTTGAATGGAAAAGAGTCCAAGAAGAAGCACCTTTCACGGCCAAGATTGGCTAGATGAAGCCTGGATGTTTGGCATTAAGTTTTGAATTCTTAAAAATTTTCTCCAGGGTTACCATGGTCGAGTGGAAAAGCATCCAAGAAGTAGCACTTAACCCAGCCAAGATCGGCTGGATGAAGCGCCTGGACGCTTGGACTTTTGCTTTGAAAATTAAAAAATTTCTCCAGGGTGGCAGGGGTTGAATGGAAAAGAGTCCAAGAAGTAACACCTTTCACGCCCAAGATTGGCTAGATGAAGCGCCTGGATGTTTGGCATTAAGTTTTGAATTCTAAAAAATTTTCTCCAGGGTTACCATGGTCGAGTGGAAAGCTGCATCCAAGAAGTAGCACTTAACCCAGCCAAGATCGGCTGGATGAAGCGCCTAGATATCTGGACTCAGGTTTTGAAAATTAAAAATTTCTCCAGGGTGGCAGGGGTTGAATGGAAAAGAGTCCAAGAAGTAGCACCTTTCACGCCAAGATTGGTTAGATGAAGCCTGGATGTTTGGCATTAAGTTTTGAATTCTTAAAAATTTTCTCCAGGGTTACCATGGTCGAGTGGAAAAGCATCCAAGAAGTAGCACTTAACCCAGCCAAGATCGGCTGGATGAAGCGCCTAGATATCTGGACTCAGGCTTTGAAAATTAAAAATTTCTCCAGGGTGGCAGGGGTTGAATGGAAAAGAGTCCAAGAAGTAGCACCTTTCACGGCCAAGATTGGCTAGATGAAGCGCCTGGATGTTTGGCATTAAGTTTTGAATTCTTAAAAATTTTCTCCAGGGTTACCATGGTCGAGTGGAAAAGCATCCAAGAAGTAGCACTTAACCCAGCCAAGATCGGCTGGATGAAGCGCCTAGATATCTGGACTCAGGTTTTGAAAATTAAAAAATTTCTCCAGGGTGGCAGGGGTTGAATGGAAAAGAGTCCAAGAAGTAGCACCTTTCACGGCCAAGATTGGCTAGATGAAGCCTGGATGTTTGGCATTAAGTTTTGAATTCTTAAAAATTTTCTCCAGGGTTACCATGGTCGAGTGGAAAAGCTGCCCAAGAAGTAGCACTTAACCCAGCCAAGATCGGCTGGATGAAGCGCCTGATATCTGGACTCAGGCTTTGAAAATTAAAAAATTTCTCCAGGGTGGCAAGGGTTGAATGGAAAAGAGTCCAAGAAGTAGCACCTTTCACGCCCAAGATTGGCTAGATGAAGCGCCTGGATGTTTGGCATTAAGTTTTGAATTCTTAAAAATTTTCTCCAGGGTTACCATGGTCGAGTGGAAAAGCATCCAAGAAGTAGCACTTAACCCAGCCAAGATCGGCTGGATGAAGCGCCTAGATATCTGGACTCAGGTTTTGAAAATTAAAAATTTCTCCAGGGTGGCAGGGGTTGAATGGAAAAGAGTCCAAGAAGTAGCACCTTTCACGCCAAGATTGGCTAGATGAAGCGCCTGGATGTTTGGCATTAAGTTTTGAATTCTTAAAAATTTTCTCCAGGGTTACCATGGTCGAGTGGAAAAGCATCCAAGAAGTAGCACTTAACCCAGCCAAGATCGCTGGATGAAGCGCCTAGATATCTGGACTCAGGCTTTGAAAAATTAAAAAATTTCTCCAGGGTGGCAGGGGTTGAATGGAAAAGAGTCCAAGAAGTAGCACCTTTCACGGCCAAGATTGGCTAGATGAAGCGCCTGGATGTTTGGCATTAAGTTTTGAATTCATAAAAATTTTCCCAGGGTTACCATGGTCGAGTGGAAAAGCATCCAAGAAGTAGCACTTAACCCAGCCAGGATCGGCTGGATGAAGCACCTAGAAATCTGGACTCAGGTTTCGAAAATTAAAAAAATTTCTCCAGGGTGGCAGGGGTTGAATGGAAAAGAGTCCAAGAAGTAGCACCTTTCACGGCCAAGATTGGCTAGATGAAGCCTGGATGTTTGGCATTAAGTTTTGAATTCTTAAAAATTTTCTCCAGGGTTACCATGGTCGAGTGGTAAAGCGCCCAAGAAGTAGCACTTAACCCAGCCAAGATCGGCTGGATGAAGCGCCTGACGTTTGGACTTTGGTTTTGAAAATTTAAAAAATTTCTCCAGGGTGGCAGGGGTTGAATGGAAAAGAGTCCAAGAAGTAGCACCTTTCACGCCCAAGATTGGCTAGATGAAGCGCCTGGATGTTTGGCATTAAGTTTTGAATTCTAAAAATTTTCTCCAGGGTTACCATGGTCGAATGGAAAAGCGCCCAAGAAGTAGCACTTAACCCAGCCAAGATCGGCTGGATGAAGCGCCTAGATATCTGGACTCAGGTTTTGAAAATTAAAAATTTTCTCCAGGGTGGCAGGGGTTGAATGGAAAAGAGTCCAAGAAGTAGCACCTTTCACGGCCAAGATTGGCTAGATGAAGCGCCTGGATGTTTGGCATTAAGTTTTGAATTCTTAAAAATTTTCTCCAGGGTTACCATGGTCGAGTGGAAAAGCATCCAAGAAGTAGCACTTAACCCAGCCAAGATCGGCTGGATGAAGAAGCGCCTTTCTCCAGATATCTGAAGTAGCACCTTTCACGCCAAGATTGGCAGGTTTTGAAAATTTAAAAATTTCTCCAGGGTTACCATGGTCGAGTGGAAAAGCGCCCAAGAAGTAGTAGCACTTAACCCAGCCAAGATCGGCTGGATGAAGCGCCTGGATGTTTGGGGTTTTGCTTTTGAAAATTAAAAATTTCTCCAGGGTGGCAGGGGTTGAATGGAAAAGAGTCCAAGAAGTAGCACCTTTCACGGCCAAGATTGGCTAGATGAAGCGCCTGGATGTTTGGCATTAAGTTTTGAATTCTTAAAAATTTTCTCCAGGGTTACCATGGTCGAGTGGAAAAGCATCCAAGAAGTAGCACTTAACCCAGCCAAGATCGGCTGGATGAAGCGCCTGACATTTGGACTTTTGCTTTGAAAATTAAAAAATTTCTCCAGGGTGGCAGGGGTTGAATGGAAAAGAGTCCAAGAAGTAGCACCTTTCACGCCAAGATTGGCTAGATGAAGCCCTGGATGTTTGGCATTAAGTTTTTAATTCTTAAAAATTTTCTCCAGGGTTACCATGGTCGAGTGGAAAAGCATCCAAGAAGTAGCACTTAACCCAGCCAAGATCGGCTGGATGAAGCGCCTGGATATTTGGACTTTGCTTTTGAAAATTAAAAATTTCTCCAGGGTGGCAGGGGTTGAATGGAAAAGAGTCCAAGAAGTAGCACCTTTCACGGCCAAGATTGGCTAGATGAAGCGCCTGGATGTTTGGCATTAAGTTTTGAATTCTTAAAAATTTTCTCCAGGGTTACCATGGTCGAGTGGAAAAGCATCCAAGAAGTAGCACTTAACCCAGCCAAGATCGGCTGACTGAAGCGCCTAGATATCTGGACTCAGGTTTTGAAAATTAAAAAATTTCTCCAGGGTGGCAGGGGTTGAATGGAAAAGAGTCCAAGAAGTAGCACCTTTCACGCCAAGATTGGCTAGATGAAGCCTGGATGTTTGGCATTAAGTTTTGAATTCTTAAAAATTTTCTCCAGGGTTACCATGGTCGAGTGGAAAAGCATCCAAGAAGTAGCACTTAACCCAGCCAAGATCGGCTGGATGAAGCGCCTGATATTTGGACTTTTGCTTTGAAAATTAAAAAATTTCTCCAGGGTGGCAGGGGTTGAATGGAAAAGAGTCCAAGAAGTAGCACCTTTCACGGCCAAGATTGGCTAGATGAAGCGCCTGGATGTTTGGCATTAAGTTTTGAATTCTTAAAAATTTTCTCCAGGGTTACCATGGTCGAGTGGAAAGCTGCATCCAAGAAGTAGCACTTAACCCAGCCAAGATCGGCTGGATGAAGCGCCTAGATATCTGGACTCAGGTTTTGAAAATTAAAAAATTTCTCCAGGGTGGCAGGGGTTGAATGGAAAAGAGTCCAAGAAGTAGCACCTTTCACGGCCAAGATTGGCTAGATGAAGCCTGGATGTTTGGCATTAAGTTTTGAATTTTAAAATTTTCTCCAGGGTTACCATGGTCGAGTGGAAAAGCGCCCAAGAAGTAGCACTTAACCCAGCCAAGATCGGCTGGATGAAGCGCCTAGATATCTGGACTCAGGTTTTGAAAATTAAAAAATTCTCCAGGGTGGCAGGGGTTGAATGGAAAAGAGTCCAAGAAGTAGCACCTTTCACGGCCAAGATTGGCTAGATGAAGCGCCTGGATGTTTGGCATTAAGTTTTGAATTCTTAAAAATTTTCTCCAGGGTTACCATGGTCGAGTGGAAAAGCATCCAAGAAGTAGCACTTAACCCAGCCAAGATCGGCTGGATGAAGCGCCTGGACGTCTGGACTCAGGCTTTGAAAATTAAAAAATTTCTCCAGGGTGGCAGTGGTTGAATGGAAAAGAGTCCAAGAAGTAGCACCTTTCACGGCCAAGATTGGCTAGATGAAGCCCTGGATGTTTGGCATTAAGTTTTGAATTCTAAAAATTTTCTCCAGGGTTACCATGGTCGAGTGGAAAAGCGCCCAAGAAGTAGCACTTAACCCAGCCAAGATCGGCTGGATGAAGCGCCTAGATATCTGGACTCAGGTTTTGAAATTAAAAAATTTCTCCAGGGTGGCAGGGTTGAATGGAAAAGAGTCCAAGAAGTAGCACCTTTCACGGCCAAGATTGGTTAGATGAAGCCTGGGATGTTTGGCATTAAGTTTTGAATTCTTAAAAATTTTCTCCAGGGTTACCATGGTCGAGTGGAAAAGCGTCCCAAGAAGTAGCACTTAACCCAGCCAAGATCGGCTGGATGAAGCGCCTGGAGATATCTGGACTCAGGTTTTGAAAATTTAAAAATTTCTCCAGGGTGGCAGGGGTTGAATGGAAAAGAGTCCAAGAAGTAGCACCTTTCACGCCAAGATTGGCTAGATGAAGTGCCTGGATGTTTGGCATTAAGTTTTGAATTCTTAAAAATTTTCTCCAGGGTTACCATGGTCGAGTGGAAAAGCGCCAAGAAGTAGCACTTAACCCAGCCAAGATCGCTGGATGAAGCGCCTAGATATCTGGACTCAGGTTTTGAAAATTAAAAATTTCTCCAGGGTGGCAGGGGTTGAATGGAAAAGAGTCCAAGAAGTAGCACCTTTCACGGCCAAGATTGGCTAGATGAAGCCTGGATGTTTGGCATTAAGTTTTGAATTCTTAAAAATTTTCTCCAGGGTTACCATGGTCGAGTGGAAAAGCGCCCCAAGAAGTAGCACTTAACCCAGCCAAGATCGGCTGGATGAAGCGCCTGGACGCTTGGACTCTTTGCTTTGAAAATTAAAAAAATTCTCCAGGGTGGCAGGGGTTGAATGGAAAAGAGTCCAAGAAGTAGCACCTTTCACGGCCAAGATTGGCTAGATGAAGCGCCTGGATGTTTGGCATTAAGTTTTGAATTCTTAAAAATTTTCTCCAGGGTTACCATGGTCGAGTGGAAAAGCATCCAAGAAGTAGCACTTAACCCAGCCAAGATCGCTGGATGAAGCGCCTAGATATCTGGACTCAGGTTTTGAAAATTAAAAAATTTCTCCAGGGTGGCAGGGGTTGAATGGAAAAGAGTCCAAGAAGTAGCACCTTTCACGCCCAAGATTGGCTAGATGAAGCCTGGATGTTTGGCATTAAGTTTTGAATTCTTAAAAATTTTCTCCAGGGTTACCATGGTCGAGTGGAAAAGCGCCCAAGAAGTAGCACTTAACCCAGCCAAGATCGGCTGGATGAAGCGCCTAGATATCTGGACTCAGGTTTTGAAAATTAAAAATTTCTCCAGGGTGGCAGGGGTTGAATGGAAAAGAGTCCAAGAAGTAGCACCTTTCACGCCAAGATTGGCTAGATGAAGCGCTGGATGTTTGGCATTAAGTTTTGAATTCTTAAAAATTTTCTCCAGGGTTACCATGGTCGAGTGGAAAAGCATCCAAGAAGTAGCACTTAACCCAGCCAAGATCGCTGGATGAAGCGCCTGGATATCTGGACTTTTGCTTTGAAAAATTAAAAAAATTTCTCCAGGGTGGCAGGGGTTGAATGGAAAAGAGTCCAAGAAGTAGCACCTTTCACGGCCAAGATTGGCTAGATGAAGCCTGGATGTTTGGCATTAAGTTTTGAATTTTTAAAAATTTTCTCCAGGGTTACCATGGTCGAGTGGAAAAGCGCCCAAGAAGTAGCACTTAACCCAGCCAAGATCGGCTGGATGAAGCGCCTAGATATCTGGACTCAGGTTTTGAAAATTAAAAATTTCCTCCAGGGTGGCAGGGTTGAATGGAAAAGAGTCCAAGAAGTAGCACCTTTCACGCCAAGATTGGCTAGATGAAGCGCCTGGATGTTTGGCATTAAGTTTTGAATTCTAAAAATTTTCTCCAGGGTTACCATGGTCGAGTGGAAAAGCGCCCAAGAAGTAGCACTTAACCCAGCCAAGATCGGCTGCATGAAGCGCCTAGATATCTGGACTCAGGTTTTGAAAATTAAAAATTTTTCTCCAGGGTGGCAGGGGTTGAATGGAAAAGAGTCCAAGAAGTAGCACCTTTCACGGCCAAGATTGGCTAGATGAAGCGCCTGGATGTTTGGCATTAAGTTTTGAATTTTAAAAATTTTCTCCAGGGTTACCATGGTCGAGTGGAAAAGCGCCCAAGAAGTAGCACTTAACCCAGCCAAGATCGGCTGGATGAAGCGCCTAGATATCTGGACTCAGGTTTTGAAAATTTAAAATAGTCCTCCAGGGTGGCAGGGGTTGAATGGAAAAGAATCCAAGAAGTAGCACCTTTCACGGCCAAGATTGGCTAGATGAAGCCCTGGATGTTTGGCATTAAGTTTTGAATTCTTAAAAATTTTCTCCAGGGTTACCATGGTCGAGTGGAAAAGCGTCCAAGAAGTAGCACTTAACCCAGCCAAGATCGGCTGGATGAAGCGCCTGGACGTTTGACTTTTTGCTTTGAAAATTTAAAAATTTCTCCAGGGTGGCAGGGGTTGAATGGAAAAGAGTCCAAGAAGTAGCACCTTTCACGCCAAGATTGGCTAGATGAAGCGCCTGGATGTTTGGCATTAAGTTTTGAATTTTAAAAATTTTCTCCAGGGTTACCATGGTCGAGTGGAAAAGCATCCAAGAAGTAGCACCTAACCCAGCCAAGATCGGCTGGAAGAAGCGCCAGATATCTGGGTTCAGTTTTGAAAATTTAAAAATTTCTCCAGGGTTACCATGGTCGGCTAGAGTGGAAAAGCTGCATCAAGAAGTAGCACTTAACCCAGCCAAGATCGGCTGGATGAAGCGCCTGGATATCTGGACTTTTGCTTTGAAAATTAAAAATTTCTCCAGGGTGGCAGGGGTTGAATGGAAAAGAGTCCAAGAAGTAGCACCTTCCACGGCCAAGATTGGCTAGATGAAGCACCTGGATGTTTGGCATTAAGTTTTGAATTCTAAAAATTTTCTCCAGGGTTACCATGGTCGAGTGGAAAAAGCATCCAAGAAGTAGCACTTAACCCAGCCAAGATCGGCTGGATGAAGCGCCTGGACATTTGGACTTTGGTTTTGAAAATTAAAAAATTTCTCCAGGGTGGCAGGGGTTGAATGGAAAAAAATCCAAGAAGTAGTACCTTTCACGGCCAAGATTGGTTAGATGAAGCCTGGATGTTTGGCATTAAGTTTTGAATTCTTAAAAATTTTCTCGGGTTACCATGGTCGAGTGGAAAAGCATCCAAGAAGTAGCACTTAACCCAGCCAAGATCGGCTGGATGAAGCGCCTAGATATCTGGACTCAGGTTTTGAAAATTAAAAATTTCTCCAGGGTGGCAGGGGTTGAATGGAAAAGAGTCCAAGAAGTAGCACCTTTCACGCCAAGATTGGCTAGATGAAGCCTGGATGTTTGGCATTAAGTTTTGAATTCTTAAAAATTTTCTCCAGGGTTACCATGGTCGAGTGGAAAAGCATCCAAGAAGTAGCACTTAACCCAGCCAAGATCGGCTGGATGAAGCGCCTGATATCTGGACTTTGGTTTTGAAAATTAAAAAATTTCTCCAGGGTGGCAGGGGTTGAAAGGAAAAGAGTCCAAGAAGTAGCACCTTTCACGCCAAGATTGGCTAGATGAAGCGCCTGGATGTTTGGCATTAAGTTTTGAATTCTAAAAATTTTCTCCAGGGTTACCATGGTCGAGTGGAAAAGCATCCCAGAAGTAGCACTTAACCCAGCCAAGATCGGCTGGATGAAGCGCCAGATATCTGGACTCAGGTTTTGAAAATTAAAAAATTTCTCCAGGGTGGCAGGGGTTGAATGGAAAAGAATCCAAGAAGTAGCACCTTTCACGGCCAAGATTGGTTAGATGAAGCGCCTGGATGTTTGGCATTAAGTTTTGAATTCTTAAAAATTTTCTCCAGGGTTACCATGGTCGAGTGGAAAAGCATCCAAGAAGTAGCACTTAACCCAGCCAAGATCGGCTGGATGAAGCGCCTAGATATCTGGACTCAGGCTTTGAAAATTAAAAATTTCTCCAGGGTGGCAGGGGTTGAATGGAGAAGAGTCCAAGAAGTAGCACCTTTCACGCCAAGATTGGCTAGATGAAGCGCCTGGATGTTTGGCATTAAGTTTTGAATTCATAAAAATTTTCTCCAGGGTTACCATGGTCGAGTGGAAAAGCATCCAAGAAGTAGCACTTAACCCAGCCAAGATCGGCTGGATGAAGCGCCTAGATATCTGGACTCAGGTTTTGAAAATTAAAAATTTTCTCCAGGGTGGCAGGGGTTGAATGGAAAAGAGTCCAAGAAGTAGCACCTTTCACGGCCAAGATTGGCTAGATGAAGCCTGGATGTTTGGCATTAAGTTTTGAATTCTTAAAAATTTCTCCAGGGTTACCATGGTCGAGTGGAAAAGCGCCAAAGAAGTAGCACTTAACCCAGCCAAGATCGGCTGGATGAAGCGCCTGACGCTGGACTTTGGCTTTGAAAATTTAAAAATTTCTCCAGGGTGGCAAGGGTTGAATGGAAAAGAGTCCAAGAAGTAGCACCTTTCACGCCCAAGATTGGCTAGATGAAGCGCCTGGATGTTTGGCATTAAGTTTTGAATTCTTAAAAATTTTCTCCAGGGTTACCATGGTCGAATGGAAAAGCGTCCAAAGAAGTAGCACTTAACCCAGCCAAGATCGGCTGGATGAAGCGCCTAGATATCTGGACTCAGGTTTTGAAAATTAAAAAAATTCTCCAGGGTTACAGGGGTTGAATGGAAAAGTAGCACCTTTCACGCCCAGATTGGCTAGAGAAGCATGTTTGGCATTAAGTTTTGAACTTAAAATTTTCTCCAGCCAAGATCGTCGCTGGAAAGCGCCCAAGAAGTAGCCCAGCCAAGATCGGCTGGATGAAGCGCTGGACTCAGGACTTTTGAAAATTTAAAAATTCTCCAGGGTGGCAGGGGTTGAATGGAAAAGAGTCCAAGAAGTAGCACCTTTCACGCCCAAGATTGGCTAGATGAAGCGCCTGGATGTTTGGCATTAAGTTTTGAATTCTTAAAAATTTTCTCCAGGGTTACCATGGTCGAGTGGAAAAGCATCCAAGAAGTAGCACTTAACCCAGCCAAGATCGGCTGGATGAAGCGCCTGGACGCTTTGGACTTTGGCTTTGAAAATTAAAAAATTTCTCCAGGGTGGCAGGGGTTGAATGGAAAAGAGTCCAAGAAGTAGCACCTTTCACGGCCAAGATTGGCTAGATGAAGCCTGGATGTTTGGCATTAAGTTTTGAATTCTTAAAAATTTTCTCCAGGGTTACCATGGTCGAGTGGAAAAGCGTCCAAGAAGTAGTAGCACTTAACCCAGCCAAGATCGGCTGGATGAAGCGCCTGATATCTTGGACTCAGGTTTTGAAAATTAAAAAATTTCTCCAGGGTGGCAGGGGTTGAAATGGAAAAGAGTCCAAGAAGTAGCACCTTTCACGGCCAAGATTGGCTAGATGAAGCGCCTGGATGTTTGGCATTAAGTTTTGAATTCTTAAAAATTTCTCCAGGGTTACCATGGTCGAGTGGAAAAGCGCCCAAGAAGTAGCACTTAACCCAGCCAAGATCGCCTGGATGAAGCGCCTAGATATCTGGACTCAGGTTTTGAAAATTAAAAAATTTCTCCAGGGTGGCAGGGGTTGAATGGAAAAGAGTCCAAGAAGTAGCACCTTTCACGGCCAAGATTGGCTAGATGAAGCGCCTGGATGTTTGGCATTAAGTTTTGAATTCTTAAAAATTTTCTCCAGGGTTACCATTGTCGACTGGAAAAGCATCCAAGAAGTAGCACTTAACCCAGCCAAGATCGGGTGGATGAAGCGCCTGGACGTTTGGACTTTTGCTTTGAAAATTAAAAATTTCTCCAGGGTGGCAGTGGTTGAATGGAAAGAGTCCAAGAAGTAGCACCTTCATGGCCCAGATTGGCTAGATGAAGCCTGGATGTTTGGCATTAAGTTTTGAATTCTTAAAAATTTTCTCCAGGGTTACCATGGTCGAGTGGAAAAGCATCCAAGAAGTAGCACTTAACCCAGCCAAGATCGGCTGGATGAAGCGCCTAGATATCTGGACTCAGGTTTTGAAAATTAAAAATTTCTTCCAGGGTGGCAGGGGTTGAATGGAAAAGAGTCCAAGAAGTAGCACCTTTCACGGCCAAGATTGGCTAGATGAAGCCTGGATGTTTGGCATTAAGTTTTGAATTCTTAAAAATTTTCTCCAGGGTTACCATGGTCGAGTGGAAAAGCATCCAAGAAGTAGCACTTAACCCAGCCAAGATCGGCTGGATGAAGCGCCTGACGCTTGACTTTTGCTTTGAAAATTAAAAATTTCTCCAGGGTGGCAGGGGTTGAATGGAAAAGAGTCCAAGAAGTAGCACCTTTCACGGCCAAGATTGGCTAGATGAAGCGCCTGGATGTTTGGCATTAAGTTTTGAATTCTTAAAAATTTTCTCCAGAATTACCATGGTCGAGTGGAAAAGCGCCCAAGAAGTAGCACTTAACCCAGCCAAGATCGCTGGATGAAGCGCCTAGATATCTGGACTCAGGTTTTGAAAATTAAAAAATTTCTCCAGGGTGGCAGGGGTTGAATGGAAAAGAGTCCAAGAAGTAGCACCTTTCACGGCCAAGATTGGCTAGATGAAGCCTGGATGTTTGGCATTAAGTTTTGAATTCTTAAAAATTTTCTCCAGGGTTACCATGGTCGAGTGGAAAAGCATCCAAGAAGTAGCACTTAACCCAGCCAAGATCGGGCTGGATGAAGCGCCTGGACGCTTGGACTTTTGCTTTGAAAATTAAAAAATTTCTCCAGGGTGGCAGGGGTTGAATGGAGAAGAGTCCAAGAAGTAGCACCTTTCATGGCCAAGATTGGCTAGATGAAGCCCTGGATGTTTGGCATTAAGTTTTGAATTCTTAAAAATTTTCTCCAGGGTTACCATGGTCGAGTGGAAAAGCATCCAAGAAGTAGCACTTAACCCAGCCAAGATCGGGCTGGATGAAGCGCCTAGATATCTGGACTCAGGTTTTGAAAATTAAAAATTTCTCCAGGGTGGCAGGGGTTGAATGGAAAAGAGTCCAAGAAGTAGCACCTTTCACGCCAAGATTGGCTAGATGAAGCGCCTGGATGTTTGGCATTAAGTTTTGAATTCTTAAAAATTTTCTCCAGGGTTACCATGGTCGAGTGGAAAAGCATCCAAGAAGTAGCACTTAACCCAGCCAAGATCGGCTGGATGAAGCGCCTGGATATCTGGACTCAGGTTTTGAAAATTAAAAAATTTCTCCAGGGTGGCAGGGGTTGAATGGAAAAGAGTCCAAGAAGTAGCACCTTTCACGCCAAGATTGGCTAGATGAAGCGCCTGGATGTTTGGCATTAAGTTTTGAATTCTTAAAAATTTTCTCCAGGGTTACCATGGTCGAGTGGAAAAGCATCCAAGAAGTAGCACTTAACCCAGCCAAGATCGGCTGGATGAAGCGCCTAGATATCTGGACTCAGGTTTTGAAAATTAAAAAATTTCATCAAGGGTGGCAGGGGTTGAATGGAAAAGAGTCCAAGAAGTAACACCTTTCACGGCCAAGATTGGCTAGATGAAGCGCCTGGATGTTTGGCATTAAGTTTTGAATTCTTAAAAATTTTCTCCAGGGTTACCATGGTCGAGTGGAAAAGCATCCAAGAAGTAGCACTTAACCCAGCCAAGATCGGCTGGATGAAGCGCCTGGACGCTGGACTTTTGCTTTGAAAATTAAAAATTTCTCCAGGGTGGCAGTGGTTGAATGGAGAAGAGTCCAAGAAGTAGCACCTTTCACGGCCAAGATTGGCTAGATGAAGCCTGGATGTTTGGCATTAAGTTTTGAATTCTAAAAATTTTCTCCAGGGTTACCATGGTCGAGTGGAAAAGCATCCAAGAAGTAGCACTTAACCCAGCCAAGATCGGCTGGATGAAGCGCCTAGATATCTGGACTCAGGTTTTGAAAATTAAAAATTTCTCCAGGGTGGCAGGGGTTGAATGGAAAAGAGTCCAAGAAGTAGCACCTTTCACGGCCAAGATTGGCTAGATGAAGCGCCTGGATGTTTGGCATTAAGTTTTGAATTCTTAAAAATTTTCTCCAGGGTTACCATGGTCGAGTGGAAAAGCATCCAAGAAGTAGCACTTAACCCAGCCAAGATCGGCTGGATGAAGCGCCTAGATATCTGGACTCAGGCTTTGAAAATTAAAAATTTCTCCAGGGTGGCAGGGGTTGAATGGAAAAGAGTCCAAGAAGAAGCACCTTTCACGTCCAAGATTGGCTAGATGAAGCGCCTGGATGTTTGGCATTAAGTTTTGAATTTTAAAAAATTTTCTCCAGGGTTACCATGGTCGAGAGGAAAAGCATCCAAGAAGTAGCACTTAACCCAGCCAAGATCGCCTGGATGAAGAGCCTAGGTATCTGGACTCAGGTTTTGAAAATTAAAAATTTCTCCAGGGTGGCAGGGGTTGAATGGAAAAGAGTCCAAGAAGTAGCACCTTTCACGGCCAAGATTGGCTAGATGAAGCCTGGATGTTTGGCATTAAGTTTTGAATTCTTAAAAATTTTCTCCAGGGTTACCATGGTCGAGTGGAAAAGCGTCCAAGAAGTAGCACTTAACCCAGCCAAGATCGGCTGGATGAAGCGCCTGGATATCTGGACTTTGGTTTTGAAAATTAAAAATTTCTCCAGGGTGGCAGGGGTTGAATGGAAAAGAGTCCAAGAAGTAGCACCTTTCACGGCCAAGATTGGCTAGATGAAGCACCTGGATGTTTGGCATTAAGTTTTGAATTCTTAAAAATTTTCTCCAGGGTTACCATGGTCGAGTGGAAAAGCATCCAAGAAGTAGCACTTAACCCAGCCAAGATCAGCTGGATGAAGCGCCTGACGCTTGGACTTTTGCTTTGAAAATTAAAAAATTCCTCCAGGGTGGCAGGGGTTGAATGGAAAAGAGTCCAAGAAGTAGCACCTTTCACGCCCAAGATTGGCTAGATGAAGCCTGGATGTTTGGCATTAAGTTTTGAATTCTTAAAAATTTTCTCCAGGGTTACCATGGTCGAGTGGTAAAGCGCCCAAGAAGTAGCACTTAACCCAGCCAAGATCGGCTGGATGAAGCGCCTGGACGCTTGACTTTGGCTTTGAAAATTTAAAAATTTCTCCAGGGTGGCAGGGGTTGAATGGAAAAGAGTCCAAGAAGTAGCACCTTTCACGCCAAGATTGGCTAGATGAAGCGCCTGGATGTTTGGCATTAAGTTTTGAATTCTAAAAATTTTCTCCAGGGTTACCATGGTCGAGTGGAAAAGCGCCCAAGAAGTAGCACTTAACCCAGCCAAGATCGGCTGGATGAAGCGCCTAGATATCTGGACTCAGGTTTTGAAAATTAAAAATTTCTCCCAGGGTGGCAGGGGTTGAATGGAAAAGAGTCCAAGAAGTAGCACCTTTCACGGCCAAGATTGGCTAGATGAAGCCCTGGATGTTTGGCATTAAGTTTTGAATTCTTAAAAATTTTCTCCAGGGTTACCATGGTCGAGTGGAAAAGCGCCCAAGAAGTAGTAGCACTTAACCCAGCCAAGATCGGCTGGATGAAGCGCCTAGATATCTGGACTCAGGTTTTGAAAATTAAAAAATTTCTCCAGGGTGGCAGGGGTTGAATGGAAAAGAGTCCAAGAAGTAGCACTTTTCATGGCCAAGATTGGCTAGATGAAGCGCCTGGATGTTTGGCATTAAGTTTTGAATTCTAAAAATTTTTCTCCAGGGTTACCATGGTCGAGTGGAAAAGCATCCAAGAAGTAGCACTTAACCCAGCCAAGATCGGCTGGATGAAGCGCCTGACGCTTGGACTTTGCTTTGAAAATTAAAAAATTTCCTCCAGGGTGGCAGGGGTTGAATGGAAAAGAGTCCAAGAAGTAGCACCTTTCATGGCCAAGATTGGCTAGATGAAGCCTGGATGTTTGGCATTAAGTTTTGAATTCTTAAAAATTTTCTCCAGGGTTACCATGGTCGAGTGGAAAAGCATCCAAGAAGTAGCACTTAACCCAGCCAAGATCGGCTGGATGAAGCGCCTTCTAGATATCTGGACTCAGGTTTTGAAAATTAAAAAATTCTTCCAGGGTGGCAGGGGTTGAATGGAAAAGAGTCCAAGAAGTAGCACCTTTCATGGCCAAGATTGGCTAGATGAAGCCTGGATGTTTGGCATTAAGTTTTGAATTCTTAAAAATTTTCTCCAGGGTTACCATGGTCGAGTGGAAAAGCATCCAAGAAGTAGCACTTAACCCAGCCAAGATCGGCTGGATGAAGCGCCTGATATCTGGACTTTTGCTTTGAAAATTAAAAAATTTCTCCAGGGTGGCAGTGGTTGAATGGAAAAGAGTCCAAGAAGTAGCACCTTTCACGGCCAAGATTGGCTAGAAGAAGCCTGGATGTTTGGCATTAAGTTTTGAATTCTTAAAAATTTTCTCCAGGGTTACCATGGTCGAGTGGAAAAGATCCAAGAAGTAGCACTTAACCCAGCCAAGATCGGCTGGATGAAGCGCCTAGATATCTGGACTCAGGTTTTGAAAATTAAAAAAATTCTCCAGGGTGGCAGGGGTTGAATGGAAAAGAGTCCAAGAAGTAGCACCTTTCACGGCCAAGATTGGCTAGATGAAGCCCTGGATGTTTGGCATTAAGTTTTGATTTCTAAAAAAATTTCTCCAGGGTTACCATGGTCGAGTGGAAAAGCATCCAAGAAGTAGCACTTAACCCAGCCAAGATCGGCTGGATGAAGCGCCTAGATATCTGGACTCAGGTTTTGAAAATTAAAAATTTCTCCAGGGTGGCAGGGGTTGAATGGAAAAGAGTCCAAGAAGTAGCACCTTTCACGCCAAGATTGGTTAGATGAAGCGCCTGGATGTTTGGCATTAAGTTTTGAATTCTTAAAAACTTTCTCCAGGGTTACCATGGTCGAGTGGAAAAGAGTCCAAGAAGTAGCACTTAACCCAGCCAAGATCGCTGGATGAAGCGCCTGGACGCTTGGACTTTGCTTTGAAAATTTAAAAATTTCTCCAGGGTGGCAGGGGTTGAATGGAAAAGAATCCAAGAAGTAGCACCTTTCACGGCCAAGATTGGCTAGATGAAGCGCCTGGATGTTTGGCATTAAGTTTTGAATTCTTAAAAATTTTCTCCAGGGTTACCATGGTCGAGTGGAAAAGCGTCCAAGAAGTAGCACTTAACCCAGCCAAGATCGGCTGGATGAAGCGCCTAGATATCTGGACTCAGGTTTTGAAAATTAAAAAATTTCTCCAGGGTGGCAGGGGTTGAATGGAAAAGAGTCCAAGAAGTAGCACCTTTCACGGCCAAGATTGGCTAGATGAAGCCTGGATGTTTGGCATTAAGTTTTGAATTCTTAAAAATTTTCTCCAGGGTTACCATGGTCGAGTGGAAAAGCATCCCAAGAAGTAGCACTTAACCCAGCCAAGATCGGCTGGATGAAGCGCCTGGACGTTTGGACTTTTGCTTTGAAAATTAAAAAATTTCTTCCAGGGTGGCAGGGGTTGAAAGGAAAAGAGTCCAAGAAGTAGCACCTTTCACGCCAAGATTGGCTAGATGAAGCGCCTGGATGTTTGGCATTAAGTTTTGAATTCTTAAAATTTTCTCCAGGGTTACCATGGTCGAGTGGAAAAGCTGCCCAAGAAGTAGCACTTAACCCAGCCAAGATCGGCTGGATGAAGCGCCTAGATATCTGGACTCAGGTTTTGAAAATTAAAAAAATTTCTCCAGGGTGGCAGGGGTTGAATGGAAAAGAGTCCAAGAAGTAGCACCTTCACGGCCAAGATTGGCTAGATGAAGTGCCTGGATGTTTGGCATTAAGTTTTGAATTCTTAAAAATTTTCTCCAGGGTTACCATGGTCGAGTGGAAAAGCATCCAAGAAGTAGCACTTAACCCAGCCAAGATCGGCTGATGAAGCGCCTAGATATCTGGACTCAGGTTTTGAAAATTAAAAAATTTCTCCAGGGTGGCAGGGGTTGAATGGAAAAGAGTCCAAGAAGTAGCACCTTTCACGGCCAAGATTGGCTAGATGAAGCGCCTGGATGTTTGGCATTAAGTTTTGAATTCTAAAAATTTTCTCCAGGGTTACCATGGTCGAGTGGAAAAGCATCCAAGAAGTAGCACTTAACCCAGCCAAGATCGGCTGGATGAAGCGCCTGGATATTTGGACTTTGGTTTTGAAAATTTAAAAATTTCTCCAGGGTGGCAGTGGTTGAATGGAGAAGAGTCCAAGAAGTAGCACCTTTCACGCCAAGATTGGCTAGATGAAGCGCCTGGATGTTTGGCATTAAGTTTTGAATTCTTAAAAATTTTCTCCAGGGTTACCATGGTCGAGTGGAAAAGCGCCCAAGAAGTAGCACTTAACCCAGCCAAGATCGGCTGGATGAAGCGCCTAGATATCTGGACTCAGGTTTTGAAAATTAAAAATTTCTCCAGGGTGGCAGGGGTTGAATGGAAAAGAGTCCAAGAAGTAGCACCTTTCACGGCCAAGATTGGCTAGATGAAGCCTGGATGTTTGGCATTAAGTTTTGAATTCTTAAAATTTTCTCCAGGGTTACCATGGTCGAGTGGAAAAGCATCCAAGAAGTAGCACTTAACCCAGCCAAGATCGGCTGGATGAAGCGCCTGGACGCTTGGACTTTTGCTTTGAAAATTAAAAAATTTCCCAGGGTGGCAGGGGTTGAAAGGAAAAGAGTCCAAGAAGTAACACCTTTCACGCCAAGATTGGCTAGATGAAGTGCCTGGATGTTTGGCAATAAGTTTTGAATTCTTAAAAATTTTCTCCAGGGTTACCATGGTCGAGTGGAAAAGCCTCCAAGAAGTAGCACTTAACCCAGCCAAGATCGGCTGGATGAAGCGCCTATCTGATATCTGGACTCAGGTCTTGAAAATTTAAAAATTTCTTCCAGGGTTACTAGATGAAGCCTGATGTGTGAGTGGAAAAGATTCTTCTCCAGAAGTAGCACTTTTCACCCCAGCCAAGATCGGGCTGGATGAAGCGCCTGACTTTTGCTTTGAAAAAATTAAAAATTTCTCTCCAGGGTGGCAGGGGTTGAATGGAAAAGAGTCCAAGAAGTAGCACCTTTCACGGCCAAGATTGGCTAGATGAAGCGCCTGGATGTTTGGCATTAAGTTTTGAATTCTTAAAAATTTCTCCAGGGTTACCAAGGTCGAATGGAAAAGCGCCCAAGAAGTAGCACTTAACCCAGCCAAGATCGGCTGGATGAAGCGCCTGGACGTTGGACTTTTGCTTTGAAAATTAAAAAATTTCTCCAGGGTGGCAGGGGTTGAATGGAAAAGAGTCCAAGAAGTAGCACCTTTCACGCCAAGATTGGCTAGATGAAGCGCCTGGATGTTTGGCATTAAGTTTTGAATTCTTAAAAATTTTCTCCAGGTTACCATGGTCGAGTGGAAAAGCGTCCCAAGAAGTAGCACTTAACCCAGCCAAGATCGGCTGGATGAAGCGCCTAGATATCTGGACTCAGGTTTTGAAAATTAAAAATTTCTCCAGAGTGGCAGGGGTTGAATGGAAAAGAGTCCAAGAAGTAGCAACTTTCATGGCCAAGATTGGCTAGATAAAGTGCCTGGATGTTTGGCATTAAGTTTTGAATTCTAAAAATTTTCTCCAGGGTTACCATTGTCGAGTGGAAAAGCATCCAAGAAGTAGCACTTAACCCATCCAAGATCGGCTGGATGAAGCGCCTAGATATCTGGACTCAGGTTTTGAAAACTAAAAATTTCTCCAGGGTGGCAGGGGTTGAATGGAAAAGATCCAAGAAGTAGCACCTTTCACGGCCAAGATTGGCTAGATGAAGCGCCTGGATGTTTGGCATTAAGTTTTGAATTCTTAAAAATTTTCTCCAGGGTTACCATGGTCGAGTGGAAAAGCGCCCAAGAAGTAGTAGCACTTAACCCAGCCAAGATCGGCTGGATGAAGCGCCTAGATATCTGGACTCAGGTTTTGAAAATTTAAAAATTTCTCCAGGGTGGCAGGGGTTGAATGGAAAAGAGTCCAAGAAGTAGCACCTTTCATGGCCAAGATTGGCTAGATAAAGCGCCTGGATGTTTGGCATTAAGTTTTGAATTCTTAAAAATTTTCTCCAGGGTTACGGTCGGAAAAGCATCCAAGAAGTAGCACTTAACCCAGCCAAGATCGCTGGATGAAGCGCCTGACGTTTGGACTTTTGCTTTGAAAATTTAAAAATTTCTCCAGGGTGGCAGTGGTTGAATGGAGAAGAGTCCAAGAAGTAGCACCTTTCACGGCCAAGATTGGCTAGATGAAGTGCCTGGATGTTTGGCATTAAGTTTTGAATTCTTAAAAATTTTCTACAGGGTTACCATGGTCGAGTGGAAAAGCCTCAAGAAGTAGCACTTAACCCAGCCAAGATCGGCTGGATGAAGCGCCTGGACGTTTGGACTTTTGCTTGAAAATTTAAAAATTTCTCCAGAGTGGTAGGGGTTGAATGGAAAAGAGTCCAAGAAGTAGCACATTTCACGCCAAGATTGGCTAGATGAAGTGCCTGGATGTTTGGCATTAAGTTTTGAATTCTTAAAAATTTTCTCTAGGGTTACCATGATCGAGTGGAAAAGCGTCCAAGAAGTAGCACTTAACCCAGCCAAGATCAGTTGGATGAAGCGCCTAGATATCTGGACTTAGGTTTTGAAAATTAAAAAATTTCCTCCAGGGTGGCAGGGGTTGAATGGAAAAGAATCCAAGAAGTAGCACCTTTCACGGCCAAAACTGGTTAGATGAAGCCGGGATGTTTACATTAA